>NW_027187343.1:4673236-4758123 GCF_028583685.1 Petaurus breviceps papuanus | reverse complement strand
TACTATACTATACTATACTATACTATACTATACTATACTATACTATAGTCTACCATTCTGGGTGGCGGGTGATTTTCATCAAACGATTGACCATGAAGAGTGGGGGAGCAGTTAGGTTTTCCAGACCAAGATCTATACAGGAGAATCTGCCTAATTGTCTGGATGCTGCAACAGGATTTCTGTCTGAAGTCATAGTGCTCAAAGAATACTTAAGAATGAATGTGTACATCAATCCTGGTGTGGTTTTTTTTTTTTACAGTCAAATCAAGTCTCTCAAATTATCCTCTTGGAAAAATAATTTGTAAAGATGGTATAGAAACAAAAATTCAAGTGCAGAAAAGACAAAAAGCATTGAAAGGCTTAGGAGCTCTAGTCAACACAATGACCAACCACAATTCCAGAGGCCTCATGGTAAAACATGCTACCTACCTCTAGACAGAAAAGTGATGGACTCAGAATGTAGACTGAAATGTGTGTGTGTATAATTTTTTTAAAGGGGGATAAGAGGATATGGCCAATGTGGGCATTTTTTTTTTTGGTCTATAGATATTTGTAACAGTTTTTGTCTCTTGCTTCCTGAAGGGGGAAAGGTTAGGTAGGAGGGAAAGATTTCAGAACTGAAAATTAAATTAAATTGAATCTTAGAAAAAATTCAAGTAAAATGAACTGATGCAAAATGAAGTGAGCAGAACCAAGAGAACATTGTACACAATAATAGCAACATTATACTATAATCAACTATGACAGACTTCGCTCTTTTCAGTAATACAATTGTCCAAGACAATTCCAAAAGACTCATGATGGAAAATTCTATCCACATCCAAAGAAAGAACTGATAGAGTCTGAATGCAGATTAAAGCATACTATTCTTCATTTTTTTCATCCTTTTTTATTTTTGGCCTGTTTCTTCTTTTACAACATGACTAATATGGAAATATATTTTAGATGACTTGCACATATATATATAACCTATATCATACTGTTTACTGCTTTAGGAAGGGGGAAGGGAAAGGAGGGAGGGAGAAAATTTGGAACTCAATTTTATTAAAAAAAAACAAATGTTGAAAATTATCTTTATATGTAATTGGAAAAATAAAATGCTATTTAAGAAAAAAATTCAAGTACAGAAATGGACAATAGTGACACAAGAGTGGACAATAGGAAAGCAAGACTGGCAACTATACCTATCACCTACAAAGCTTTATGAAGCCAGGGACCATATTATCTCTAAAATTTGTATTTTCCCCAGCACATCACTCATGTTCCAACCCTCAATAAATGTTTATTCAAAATAATTAAATATTAGGAGGGATTATGCACAGATCACAGAATTTCAAAGGAACCAGAATGTTCCACATCCAAATCCCTGTGCAACTAGCCATTGCTTCAAATTCTGCAAAATAAGTCTAACCTTTCTTCCATGTGACACCATTCTTTAATACTTAAAGACTGCTCTCATAACCCCCAAAGGGAATAGTGATGCAACCTCAAGTTACCAGGAAAAGAGACTGGGATATGGTTATCCACACTTGGATTGAATATAGAATACAGAGAATTCACCATCGTTCCAGGTCTCAAACATGATACTAGGCACAGGCATAAACACCAGCCACACAATGTTCTTTTCTTGGTGTTTTAGGGGAAGATACTCAAAAGTAGTGGGGGTGGGGTTCTCATAGAGATCTATTCACTTGACATCGAACAAAAAGTTAAGGGGATTTTTTCTAAATTTTGTTGCTCATTTTAATGTATGCCTCTGTATTTGTAAACCAAATGAGTGGAAAGTCTGAAATTAGAGAATTTTTAATAGGATCTCAAACTGGAAGCGACTGCAGGGGCCATGTAGTCCAACCCTCTCATTTTGTAGATGAGGCCCACAGCTCTTAAAACTTGCCTAAGCCTACACTAAAGGAATGGAATGTTACTGTGCTGTAAGAAATGATGTCTGTGATGAATACAGAGAAGCATGGAGAGGTCTTTAGGAACTGATGCAGAGTGATGCAAGCAGAGGCAAGAAAATATTCAGAATGACTATAAAAATATAAACAGAAAGAATTACTACACACCAAAAATTCAAAAATAGATGTACCAAAATTACAAAGATCACACAGAACTCAAATGAAGAGATAGGAGAAAACACACCCAACCTACTTCTTCATGGAACTGGGAAGTCTACAGGTGTTACATTTTGCCCATGTTTCCATACTTTTCAAATATATCAATCAATCATGCTGACTTCTTTTCCTCTAAAAAATATTATTTGTCATATGGGAAGTTTGGAGGGGTGGGGAGGACAGAGGAAGAGGAATACTTTGGGTAACTATGGTAATATAAGAAACAGAATATATCAATAAAAACCTATTTTTTAAAAAGAATTTTAAAATTTGCCCAAGCCTACATGAATAGTAAGCTTCAAAGGCAGAATTTGAACCCAGGCCCCCTGACTGCAGATCCTGTCCTCTTTCCACTGCTATACCATCCACCTCTCTGTACAAATAACTCAACTTTGGTTAGTGAAATGTTGTGAAATAGAAAGACTGATAAGGAATGAACTTAGCAATTGTTAGTGTGTAAATAAACGTTTCAATAATACTCAAAAGGTATGTTAATTTAAATAAGTTAAACATCCTCCCTAGTATTGTGTTTGAACTATTAATTTGCTTGGTAAACTTCTTTTTAGGAGAAAGCAAAAGGAAATGAGCTTTGGCAAAGGTCCTATCTGAATTATCAGAACTTCCTCCTCATGGAGCATGAGATGGATGAAGCTTTACTCTTTGGAAATAACCTTGACCCACAACTACATAAACTTTTCTTTCTTTCTTCTTTCCTTCCTTCTTTCTCTTTCTTTCTTTCTTTCTTTCCTTCTTTCCTTCTTTCCTTCCTTCCTTCTTTCCTTCCTTCCTTCTTTCCTTCTTTCTTTCTCTTTCTTTCTTTCTTTCTTTCTTTCTTTCTTTCTTTCTTTCTTTCTTTCTTTCTTTCTTTCTTTCTTTCTTTCTTTCTTTCTTTCTTTCTTTCTTTCTTTCTTTCTTTCCTGAACTGTAGCTTCAACAGGTTGCGTTAAATTACCATAGGTTGTAGCGGCTAGATGGTGCAGTGAATAGAGCACTGTCTCTGGAATCAGGAGGACCTGATTTGAGTTCAAATCTCGACCTCAGACACTTAACACTTACTAGCCATGTGACCTTGGGCAAGTCACTTAACCCTGATTGCCCTGCCTTCCCCCTTCCAAAAAGCAAAAAGAAAATATTTTAATTAAATTACCGTAGGTTGTGTTTTTTAACCACACTTCATGGTAGGAGGGATTAGTCACAGGACAACTTACAATGTCCTTAAATTAAAAGAACTACAGAACTCATACCCTGAAAGAAAACTCCTTTAAGCTCTATGAGCACCAATATGGCCTCAAAATATCTCTGGAGAAGGTCCGTGGGGTGGTGACATTATAATCACTTAGGAAATGTATGAACAGAAAAGAAAAACATGAAACTTTGACATTTAATTTTGAAAGACCTGATAATGAATAATTATAATAATAGCTAGCATTTATTTAGTGCTTTGAGATTTACAAAGTTTTTTGTTTTTGTGTTTTACAAATACATCATTTTATCTTCCAACAACCTTGGGAGGTAGATGCTATTATTATCCTCAGTCTACAGATGAGGAAACTAGGTCAGACGGTTAAGTGATTTGCCTAGGGCTAGCAAGGGCTAGCACACAGCTAGAGTTTGAGGTAGGATTTGAATTCAGGTCTTCCTGACTTACTTCTCTAGTGCTCTATCCACTAAACAGACCTACTATTGGACAGGAAAAGAGCAAGTTCAGCAAACATCATTATGATCTTGGTTAGGGAACCAACATTACATCATAGGATGCACTTTCCATTTCACAATGAGAAAGCTATCCAATGACAGTAGCTGGCTTAGATAAATGGGAATACTCACTCTGCACCAGCAAAACAAGGTGTTCTGTGGTCCACTAAAGCTTACTAGAGGTTTTCACCAAGCGATCTAAAGAAAACTAGTGACACACAATGGATGTCCAAGTTAATTGCATACAGGTTACTCTAAAGGGGACTGGAGAATGTGCCAATAAAATGTGATGCAGGGCAAAAAACACTGGATTTGGATTCCAGAGATCTGAGGTCAAACTTAAGCCCTGCCACTTGCCGTCTGTGGGGACCTTGAGCAAATGACTTCATGTCCCTGGGCCTTGGTTGTTATTGCTATTATCCAGTCATCTCAGTGGTGTCTAACTTTCTGTGACACCATTTGGGGTTTTCTTGCCAGAGATACTGGAGTGGTTTTGACATTTCCTTCTCCATCTCATTTTACAGATGAGGAAAATGAGGCAAACAGGGTTAAGTGACTTGTCCAGGGTTACACAGATAATAAGTGTCTGATGCTGGATTTGAATTCAGGAAGATGAGTCTTGGGGGCTGCTAAGTGTCAAAGTGAATAGGACACTAGCCCTAGAGTCAGGAGGACCCGAGTTCAAATCCGGTATTCAGACACTTAACACTTACTAACTGTGTGATCTTGGACAAGTCACTTAACCCCAATTGCCCTTCCTTCCCCCCTCTAAAAAAAAAAACAAAAAAAAGTCTTCCTGACTTCGGACCCTCTATCCACTATACCGCCTAGCTTCTGGGCCTCAGTTACCTCATCTGTAAAATGAAGGGGCTGGAAAATACACAGAACAGCAAAAGGAAATTCAGAAGGGGACACACATGGGTAAGTTTTATTTCCATTGTTCTCAATTTAATATGCACTTAAAAAACAATATGACCAAAGTTCACAATTCATGTACAATTCTCATTTCTTCTTTGTATATTAAAATGTCTGTTTGTTGATATTTCTTAAGTTCATAATAAAAAAAGAAAAAAATTTAAAGGAAAATAAAATGAGGAAATTAGATTAGAACAGAGGTGTGGAACCTGCAACCTTGGGGTCAAATGTGGCTTTCTAGGTCCTTGGGTATGATAGACTTTTGACTGAGTCCAAGTTCCACAGAACAAATTCTTTTTTTAAGGGGATTTGTTCTGTGAAGTTCGAATTCACTCAAAAGGCCATACCCAAGGACCTAGAAGGTCACATGTGACCTTGAGGTCACAGGTTCCCCACCCCTGGACTAGAAGGTAAATAACCTAAAACCCATGAACTTGTTTTTAAGAAATATTTTAACAACTATTTCAATATAACTAGTTTACTTCATCATCCTATACACTTTATGCCTTTAAAAGCATTATTCTGAGAAGGGGCCCTTAGGTTTCACCAGACTGCCAAAGATGTCTGTGACACAAAAGAGGTTAAGAATCCCTGGACTAGATGATTTCTGCATATCTTTCTAGCCCTAAAGACTATAAATACAGCTATAGCTATGTTTGACCTGAGAAGTCATCTAGTCAGCACTCCCCCCCCCCCAACCTTTTTTTTTTCCCAGATGAGGCAACTGAGACCCAGAAAGATTAAATCACTCAGCTTAAAAGTAGGAGAGGCAGGATTTTAATCCAGGTCCTCTGCCTCCAAATCCTATGTATGATACCAATCCTGGGTACTATTTGTTGTTCAGGTTTTTTTTGAGGCAATAGGGATTAAGTGATGCCCAGGGTCACATAGCTATGAGTGTCTAAGGTCAGATTTGAACTTATAGCCTTCCTGACTCCTTGCTCAACACTCTACCATTTTGTCATTTTCTTGATTCCGTAACCACTTGATTCTCTGCAAGGAGAAGTGGGAGTAACCTGACCCAGGTGACTTCTTGATGGCTATCTTTATCATTCAGGATTTTGCCTGAATATACTTCTGTGGCAGAAAATGCCTGCAAAAAATAAAATATTATGTATTCAAATTTTGGATTTCTATGACAGAGCTAAGTAAGCTATAAATCACCCAAATGAGCCCAGCAAGCACCACTGCTCTGATCAAACTGCTTCTATTAATAGCCTATGATGTCACCTAAAAAAAATGACTTCACATGGGAGAGATTTTTCCTAGGAAGTGAAGTAAGGACACTATTACTCAGGAAGTGATTCAAACACTAACATTATTATTTTCTATTTTGATATAAGACTTGTGCATCCTATGACCTGGTGAATTTATTCAAATGAATAATTTGGGGGCATCTTGTAGGTCTTACGATAGTGGCAACATCATGCTTAGAATTCAAGAATTCAATTCAACATTTATTAAATACCTCCTGTATGCAAGGTACTGTGCTAAGCACCAGGGATACTAAGTTTAAAAACAAAACAAAACAGGAAAGTGTCCCCAAATCCTGAGAGCCCTCTAATTGGCAATTTGGGATACAGTGGTATAGTGGACAGAGCAGTAGGCCTGAAGTCAGGAAGACCTGAATTCAAATCCAGACTCAGGCACTTAGTACCTGTATGACCTTGGGCAAGTCACTTAACTGCTTCCTGCCTCAGTTTCCTCAAATGTAAAATTGAGATAATAATAGCACCTACCTTCCAGGGTTGTTGTGATGATCAAAGGAGATAATACCTATAAAGCACTTAGCACAGTGCTTGGTTCATAGTAAACAATATCTAAACACTAGCTGTTATTCTGCTGAGGTCATATAACAAATACACAGACAAATGTAAGTCAACAAGTATTTATTCAACACTTACTTTTTAAAAAAAAAAAAAAGGAAAAGGACCCACACGTTCAAAAATATTTGTAGCATCTTTTTTTGTAGTGGCAAAGAACGAGAAACTAAGGGAATGCTTATTGATTGGAGAATGGCTGAACAAATAATAGTATATGAACATGATAGAATACTATTGTGCTATAAGAAACAATGAGGGGGGGGTGCAGCTAGGTGGTGCAGTGAATAGAGCACTGGCCCTGGAGTCAGGAGGACCTGAGTTCAAATCCAGCCTCAGACACTTAACACAAAACTAGCTGTGTGACCTTGGGCAAGTCACTTAACCCCAATTGCCCTAAAAAAAAAAAAGGCAAAGAAGAAACAATGAAAGGGTTGGTTTCAGAAAAACCTGGGAAGAGTTATATGAACTTATGATGCAAAGTAAAGTGAGCAGAACCAGGAGAGTAAGGTACACATTAACAACAATGTTGTAAAGACAAACAATGGTGAAAGATTTAGTAATTCTGACTGGATTGACAATGAAAAATACTATCCTCTTCTGGACAGAGAACTGATAGAATATAGATCGAAGCATATTTTCCCCCTTTCTTTATTTTTCTTACTTTTTTTTTTCATAACATGGCTACTTTTGACTTCACATGTATAATGGATATATTTCTTATCAATTTCAATGGGTAGGGGAACAATGGGGGAGAGAGAGAATTTGGAACTGAAAATAAAGTTTTAAAAATACTAAAATCTCCTCAGAATACAAGATTCTATGATTCTGGGGTGGCGAGGCTGGTGAATATTATGTTCCCCATGAAAACGTGATGAGTTCTGACTAGCAGAACACAGTGGGACTATCACCATTGTGTGGGATAGAAACTACAGCCAGATCTTCAAAAGTGGAGTCTGAATCTGAGATCAGAAAAGGTCTTTATTCTTTCTTGTGAGAAAGGGCACAGTCCTGTGCAAATTTCGGAAGCTCAAAGGCTTCTATTATCCTAATCCTAACCAGGCCCACTCCCTTGTCTGGTCTTGCCATTGGTCTGTGAGGTGGGTTCACAATCTCAGGCTAATAAACACAAAGCAATCTCAATCCTTCATTGCCATAATTATTCATGAATTAGTATACTATCAGAGGACAGTGTTTTCCAATCCCTTATTATGCACCAAATTTAAAGACAGCCAATGAAAGTTACAGTTGACAATCCTTTATTATCATAATTATTCATTTGACTCTTCTACCCAATCAGAAGGAAACATCCTTCAATCCCTTACTTGTGCATATCTGCACACCAAATGGGGGGGGGGGGCAACCAATGAGAAGAAGGCAAGTTTTGTTACCTCATTCAGGGGCCTGTGGAAATTTAACCCTTAGCTATCTCTCACATCATCCTATTGCTGGAAACTATGCTCCTCTTAATGTATGCTAAGGTTGCATTAGCTTTTTTGGCTATTACTATATGCTGCTGACTCATACTGAACCTGTATTTCACTAAAAACCCCAAATCCTTTTCAGAACTCACTCCACTCTCCACCTGCAGCTCTGCCTGGTTTCAACTCCATAGAACAAGATGTCCCTAAAATAGGTCCTCTCTGGTGTCCCTTTCTAGCTCCCTTTTGTTTGTCTTCCCCCATTAGATTGTAAGCACCTTGAGGCCAAATACTGTCTTTCTTTTTCTTATTTGTATCCCTAGTGCTTAGCATGGTACCTTGCAGATAGTAGGTGCTTAATAAATGTGGACTGAATTTGAAGAACTGAAGTCTATCCAAATCTCCCCATCTTAACTTGCTAAACTGATTTTTTTATATTCAACTGCAAGACTTTACATTTATCTCTATTGAATTTCATCTTAATAGATTCTACAGGGTGCTCTAGTTTGTCAAGATCCTTTTAGATGATGATTTAGTCATCCAGAGTTAGCTATCCCTGCCAGGTTTGTATAATCTGTGAATTTGAGGATCATACCATCTATGCCTTTGTCTAAGTCATTGATAAGAATGTTAAATTGCAGGGTTTCAAGTATCCTGGGGTACTCCACTGGAGACCTTCTTCAATACTGTAATAACAATTATAATAATGAAAACCATGGTACTAGCTAGCATTTACAGAGCACTTTAAGGTTTGCAAGGCCTTTTACATGTATTCCTTCATTTGACCCTCACAACAGTCCTGTGAGGTGCTATTGTTATCCCCAATTTACAGATAGAAAAAAAAAACTGAGGAACAGAGAGGTTAAGTAATTTACCCAAAGTCACACAGGTAGTGTTTGAGGGCAGATTTCACCTGAAAGCTTCCTAACCACAAATCCTGCTTTCTATTTATTGTACCACCCAGCTGCCTATCCAACTAGTTCTAAAGCCATCTGATGGTATTGTTGTCTAACTCTAACCCATTTTTCTACATCTTCTCCACAAGAACATGAGATACTTTATGAAAAGCTTTGCTATTGCCTTCCTTCTGATTATTCCCAAATATCCTGTACATACTTTGTTTGTACATAGCTGTTTTGCTTTTATCTCCCCTTCCCCCACATTGCTCCTTGAGATCATGGACTGTCTTTTGCCTTACTTTGTATTTCCAGCATTTAACATGACACCTAGTCCATATTAGCACATTAAGTAGATATTTAATAAATACTTGTTTCCTGACTTACTAAAAACTAGGTAAATTTTATCCACAGAATTCTCCCATCTACAGGTTAGCAATCCGATTAATAAAGATTTTTCTTCATGTTTGACTCTGCTGGCAGTCAGGGGAAAGCCTGGCACTTTTGGACAAGGGATCAGACTTTGGTCCTTTCAATATCTCTGTATACCAAAACCAAAAAGAGTTCTCTCCTATATCCTCTGTTCACACTTAAGGAGACATAGGAATCAAAAGCCATTAAAATTGGTCAGAATTTATCCATGGTGATCTGGCTTTTTAGAGTAACATTTAAAACTGGTGCATGCATAGAGTATACCAGTGTGCCCAGCTTATGGAAATTCTTTTCATGGGAAAGCCTGGAAAGTTGGCTTCCTGCAAAGTCATAATCACATATAATAGAAATGCCTTGGAAAGGCCTGTACCTAGCTCCAGACTCCTTGCCATGAGGTTAGCCTTTCCCATTGGCTACATGGCCAGCACCAAGGGCACATTCAGAAAGGTGTTAGGGACCAGTCACATCTTCAGTTTCTCTCTTGGATTGACTCCTTTGCTAAGGCTCTAGTGAAAGTCAATACTGTATGGTGCAAGGCCTTGCACTTTTTCCCTTCTCAGGACATAGAGCCCTGTGAAAACCGACCTTGGTTCTTCACCTGCCTTCCCATTTGTTCTTTCCTTCTAAAGGAAATTAATTTGGAGGATCAAGCCTTGTGAGTTTTGGAAGATCAGGAAATGGAGCCTCCAGGAATCCAGGAATAAGAATGTGGGTTTTGTAGCCAGCCCAGCATCAACATTTAAAGTATAAGGTGTGACATAGCTGAGACAGGCAGGACTCATCCAGCAGTCCTGCTGTATTTGGACATGAACTTGGTGGGACCAAGGCTATGTACAAACTGTGTTAAGGTTTAATTCACTCTCCCCAGAGATTCAAGTGGGGTAGGGGAGAGAGAGGGTGTCCCCAAGACATTGGGGAAAATATTTGTACCTTTGTTACTATCTTCAAAGTAAAGATTCCTTTGATTAAAAAAAAAAACAACCAATAATTATTGTTATTGTTGTTGTTTGTCCTTCATTCCCAAATAGGACCAAGAATACCAGGAAGGTAAAGTCTTGACTTGCAAGTGAATTGGAATTTAAGTGAGGCAGGGCTGTGCAAAGCCACCAGCCTCACTCTTGTCCTCCAGATCCTCCAGTGGCAAGATATAGATAAGGATGACTGGAGAAGGCCCTGAATGCAGTGGGAGACCTTGACTTTTTTAAGCTAAAGTCTCTCCCAGGTCTCAGGTGGTCTGAGGAAACCCAGTCAGTGATTAAGGATAGGTAAGAAATGAGGCCCTCCCCCGAAAAAGATGGCCTCTTTTACCTACTCAAACAAAATCAATCTAAGAAGGAAAGACCCTCAAGACTTCTGGCCAGAACAGAAACAATTGCTATTTACACTAAATTATGTAAATAGGTTAAATGGACCTACCATGTTAATCACTGGTACCTAAGTTGAGGGAGTAGGGTGGAGACATAGTTGGTCGAGGCACTAGCTACAGCCTTAGAAAAGAACCCCTACTCCAGAAAGAGCAGGATAACTGGTCTGTCGCTGGGATAATAAGTGGAGCTTACTCACTATATAAAAAACTATTAAGAACAAGAAACTCTGGATTATACATTTGTCTTCTCAGACAGAAAAGGAGGGGGGAAGCAGGAAAACAGTTTCCCTAGCTGCCTGGATTCTTAGCCAGGGGAGAGGTCCCCAGTGATTGCACTCTCATGCTTGCTCTGGACACAGCTGTGGAGGAAGACACCAGCTGCCTCCAGGCTCCCGTCTCCAGCAGTTTCCTTCTCCACCTTATTCTGTCTGTTCCCCATAGCTACAGACATAGCCACCTCCACATCAAGCCTCTCCCTCCTCTGTTGGCACCACCAACAAAATCTTTGTCTCCAAGCACTGTTCCTAAGAGTCCCTGAGTCCTTCATTCAAATTAGATCTCTCAGGAACCCATGCAGCCAGGTTCCATCACAATAACTGGCTATACATATATTTCTTCTGACAGAGTGCTTGGGTGCCTGTGCTTGAACCAGTTTGTAAAATCACATCCAGTTCCAAAATGACATGCCTCCCTAGCCTCAAACGCTGTCTCAGGCAGTGTCTCTCTCGCTCAAGGGCAGCGTGCCCCAACAAAATGCTTCTCTCTCTTCCTGGGACAGTGACCAGCTGCACTTACAGAATTTAGTGGTTTGACCCAACTGTACTGGCTGAAGCAGCTGTGTACTGGGCCATACCTATTGTATGTATCTTGGATCCAGTCATATGTTCACTCCCTCGCTCATTATACACATTCTGAATCCCTCATTAGCTTGGGATATACATATACTCCCAACATCCATTTTGTCAAACACGACATTGATGGGTGGCAGCTTGGTCAGCCCTGACAGCTAGCTGACTTAGTGACGTTTCAAGCCTAAAACCACACCTCCATGCAGCCCCACCTTGGGCTATTTCCCAGTGAATTATGGGCAATAAACCTGTGTAGTAGATATTAAAAGTGCATGTTCTTTTAAGAACTAACCACTCCTTAACTCTTCCCTAATCCTCACCCTGACTCACCTAGTTAGCATATTTGGCACAGGTTCTACTATAGAATACCCTATATACTAGGTGGCGCAGTGAATAGCGCACTGGCCCTGGAGTCAGGAGGACCTGAGTTCAATCCGGCCTCAGACACTAAACACAAAAACTAGCCATGTGACCTTGGGCAAGTCACTTAACCCCAAATGCCCTCCAAAAAGCAAAATAAAAAAGAATATCCTATATAAACTTTAATTGCACCTCTTTAAGATTGCAGGTTCCCTAAGAATTCTTGCTGGCTATATAGAGTTACAATAAATCTTTGCCACCTTGACTTAGAGAATGCTTGAGTCCGTGAATTTGTTCCAGACTGCTTTCCAGGGACTCTGGTTATTGGGGTTCCTGGACTCCCTGAACTCCTTGACACTCCCTCCACCCCCCATCAGTTCCACTAGCCCAGATTTGCAACTGTCCTGTCATCCTCAACTCTTTACTCTCTCACCCCACATCTCCAGACAGTTGTCAAATCTTGTGATTTCTATCTCCATATCACTTATATGGCCATCATTCTAATTCAGGCTCTCCTCACCTCTCACCTGGACTATTTCAATAGCCTCCTAATTGGTCTTTCCCCCTACAATTTCTCACCTCTCCAATCCAGCCATCATATAATGCCAAACTGATTTTCCTAAAGTATATATCTGACCATGATGGAATCCTAATAAAGCTGCCTCCACCTGCAATATTCTAACATCCTTATGGGTCTCCCTGAACAGTAGGCATGTCCTGATTTAATCACACAATCCAACCTTAAACATACCACAAGACCCCAGACTCAATCATAGGCCCCACTGAACAGTAGGCCCGTTGCCTCTACTCAGCCGCTGCCCACACCCCTCCCCCCCACTTAATATCCTAACTTTCTCATATATGCCTCACTATTCACTAGAACAACTGGTGTGTCCATGAACTCATATTTCTCACTAGAACAGCAGGCTTGTCCATGTGATGTGCTCCCAGCCACTGCCTCTAGCTAGCCACTTCCCCCAGACCCATTCCTCATATTTCCCACAGAAACAGCAGGTGTGTCCATGCACTGAACCACAACCACATCCATCTAGTCTCAGACAGGACCACAATACTCAGCCAATCAGAAAACAGCACCATCAGGATGTT
This sequence comes from Petaurus breviceps papuanus, assembly GCF_028583685.1. NCBI lineage: Eukaryota > Metazoa > Chordata > Mammalia > Diprotodontia > Petauridae > Petaurus > Petaurus breviceps. The sequence continues at coordinate 4,745,149 of NW_027187343.1, read as the reverse complement.
TGAGCAGGATGTGAACCCCAAAACAATAGAAGGGACTTTCCCTAAGTAGGCACCTGTTCAGTAATAGCAAAAACTGTCCTTTAGGTGAATGTATGACATAGAGAGGCTTATTATAATATCATTATCATACATACAAGTCCCCCCAATCAGGTTTTTCTGTATGTATTATGGGTAATCACATGCATAATTCCACCACTTGGACTCCTCCTCTTTACCTAATCCTTTAACAAACCCCTCTTGCCTTTTTAATATTCATTATTTCTGTTGTGTAATCAGCATCATTACACAATCAATTTGCCTATGTTGTTTTACTAAGTTGCTGGTTCCTCTTGGAACTCAGTCCATTGGAGGTGTCATTCCCAATAAATGACTATACTTGGATTAGAGGTGTCCTGACTGAATTCTTTGAGACATCTATCTTCCAAATATACTCCACTCATAGAAACTATGAACAAACACATCTGGTTCCATATCACTAATAATAATGATAATAATGCAGATGAAAACTACTTTGGCATTTCATCTCATGTACCTCAAGTAATCTCTGCCTGTTTCCTCTGTTTTACTGACACACCCTGTATGATAACAAGCTCAGTGAGTTGTTCACTGAAAAGAAAATGAACAAAGTATCAGGATACAAACCAAATCTACAAATAAGTCACACTCCTACACAAAATATATAATCCTAACAAAAACCAGCAGGAAAAAAGAGAAAATTCATTTAAATAACTATATCTAAGACTTAACTCAGTATAACACATTCAGGACTTATACAAATACAACTACAAAACATTATTGAAATAAAGTGAAATAATTGGAGAGCTATTCATTGTCCCACATCTGCATGCTGGCTACATGACCCTGGGCAAGTACTCATCTTCTCAGTGCTCAAGGCAGCTCTCTAAGACCTAAAATGCAGGAGGGTACTAAGCTGCATTACTAGAAGACTTTCCTCATCCATGAGTTCCCTATACCAGTGAAACCACAGGTCCAGGCCCTGCCCCTACAATGTAAAAAACTTTTGCATGAACAAAATCAATAAAGATAGAATAAGAAGAGAAATTATTGGCTGGAGGGGTGGGGGAGTTTTTGCATCAAATATTTCTACTAAAAGTCTGATTTCCAAGATCCCTGGGAAATTGATGCAATTGCGTAGATAGTGGTGATAGTAAAAAAGAAATAATAAATTACTTACCAATATATCTTCAGAACAGCTAAAAGCCATTGAGCCATTGCCCAATAGATGTGCTCAAAGAACATGGATAATTTTCTAAAGAAATACAAACTAAGAACAGCCACATGAAAGAACTGAAATTACTAATAAGAGAAATGAAAACTAAAACTACTTTGAAATTTCACCTCACACACCTCCAATTGGCAAGGCTATAAAAGATGGAATTAGTCAATGCAGAAAGTACTGAAAGAAGATAGGAACACTGTTAGTGGAGCTGTTTAATTGATCTAACCATTCTGAAAATTAGTTGAAAACTATGCAAGAAAAGTCAGTAAACTCTTAATACACTTTGATCCAGTGATCTTACTATCAGGTATTATACTGGTAAATGTTTAACAACTGGCTTACCCAAAACAGAATACAAATGTTCTGGCTGAACAAGTTGTGGTATATGATTGCAATGGAATATTACCATGTTATAAGAAATGATGAGTAGTGCCTTCTCAATGAGGGTGGGTGAGGAGGGAGGAAGGGAGAGAATTTGGAACTCTTAAGTTTTTAAAACAAAAGTTAAAAATTGTTTTTACATGCAAATGGGGAAATAAAATATACAGGTAATTGGGTATAGAAATCTATCTTGCCCTACAGGAAAATAGAAGGGAAAGGGACAAGAAAAGGGGGGGTGGAAATGTGATATAAGGGAGGGAAGATGCAGGGAAGGGGTAATTAGAATGCACACCTCTTGGGGTGGGGGGAAGGGAAAGATGGGGAGAAAATTTGGAACTCAAAATCTTGTGGAAGTGAATGTTGAAAACTAAAAATAAATTAATTAATGATTTAAAAAAAAAGGAAATATGAGCAGGCTAATTTCAGATAAACCTAGAAAGACTTGTATGAACAGATGCAAAATGAAGTAAGCAGAACCGAACATTGTACACAGTAACAGCAATACTGTATGATGATCATCTATGAATGACTTAGCTATTCTCAGTGATATAATGATCCAAGACAATTTCAAAGGACTCCTGATGAAAAATGCTATCCACCTCCAAGAAAGGACATATGCTAGTACAAGTTGGCTCCAGCACATCCATGCTAGGCCTTCTCTAGGACTGCAGGATAGAAAGAAAGGCCCCATGTATAACAGACTATTCAGAGCAAAACTTTTTGTGATAGCCATAAAAGACTACCCATGAACAAATTGGGTATGTGAATTTCATGGAATTTACTGCATTTTATGATAAATGTGGAGAATTCAAAGAAACATGGGAAGAATTGTTTGGACTAACAAAAAGTGAAGTAAGCAGGAGCAGTGGAATAATATGCATAATGATTAAAATAAGAAAAATGAAAATAACACTAATACAAAACTGAATGCTGAGTAATTATCATAACTAAGCTTGGCTCTAGAGAAATAAGGAAATGCACTTTTCTCCTTTCCCTTAAAGAGGTGGGGTATTATGAGTGCACACATGCTGTGAAACAAAATCATTATATTGTTTGATTTTACTTGTTATTCTTTGTTTACAAGGGAAGGTGTAGGAGAGTATAAGTGAAAATAAGTGTGATATTAAAACAAAAGTCATCAGTAAATCCTATTTGTTTAAAAATGGGATGACCAGTCTTGGTTCTTCAGAACAAATAATGAATACATTTCCCTCCCCATGGTAGAGAGGAAGGGGATTAGGAGTGTAGAATGTGTCTGAAGGTGCCAGCCTTGACTAGATTAGGAAAATTCTAACGTTCCCTTCAATTCCAAATTTATGATCCTATGATTCACTCAGGGTCCTACTGTAGTGAGCATGGTTGGCATGGGCACTTCCTCAAATAGAAATTCCCTGGAGAAATTCACAAATCAGAGAAGACCATTGGAGTAGAAGCATTGCTAGAATGAAAAGGTCACTGGGGTGAAAGTAAACTGATTGTCTGGGGAGTCATGGGCTGGTTTAGATTTGACCTACTAAAGAAAATTAAACCCATTCCAATGATTCTCAGCAGCTAAGAAATCCTTTGGTAAATTTAATTGTGGGTTTATTTGTTACCATTTTAGTTGACACTCACCTCCAATAGCTATTTATATGTAATTGAGGAGGACACATTGAATGTAGTAGCAAGGACTTCCCCATTCCAAACACTCCCTCACTCTACCATCTCTATACACTTATTGCTTCAGAAAAATGGCACTGGACGAACAAAACTATGTACTAAAAGAGGGGCACTCTGACCATCAAGGCTGCATTCAAAACCAAGTAGCACCATCCAGAGGAAGCCCAATTCACAGTCCTAATAACAATCAGTCAAGATACCTCTAGCCAATTCAGAAATTAAACAAATCCTAGATCTGGTGAGCCTTTCTTCTTCAACCAATTCAATTTTCCCATCATAATCTCATCATAAAGGCAGAGACTCTGAGCACACTTTTAGGTAGCTCCATAAGGAGTGGAGCTGAAGTGGGGGTGTGATCAGGGATTTGCTTCAAGTAGCCAAAAGTCAGAGGCAGCTGACATCATTTAGAACCGTTCAATAAGACAGAAACTGGGTTTAGGATGTAACCAGCAAGAATAATTAAGCAAAATGGGAAATTACCAAACAATACCACAGGTGAGCTCTTCCCTGAGCTCATATTCCTTATCACAAAACTCATCTCCCTAGTAGAATTTTAGGGCAGTATTTTAATTTCATGTCACTTGCCCTGAGCATGTTCTGCATTACTCACTATAGTCATATGGTAACTTACTTACCCCAGTCACAATGCTCTGTTCCCAGGCACTAGAATCAATAAGCTGATTCACTAATACAAAAAAACAGAATACTGGGAACTAACCATGAATCATTCCCTTCTCATCCCTCCAGGTACTCCTATATTCTGATACTTCACACCAGCCCAACCTGGGCTGTATGGGTCCATCAACATTCAGCTCCACCAACAACAGCACTCTTGTAATACAAGTTCAACTGATCTCCTTGTTATAAATGAAAACCTATGTGCTCTGTCTAGGGAATAAACCACACTTGTTGAGGATCCAGGAAGTTTCATGATCTTTATTTTACATTTACTCTGTAACAAATAAATGGATAGCTTCTTGGAAAAGACTACAAAGGATCCGACAAAAGCAAGCCTTTTTATGCTGTTTCATTTCACTTTCACGCCATTCCTCCCTTCAGAGCTGGGATTGGCTCCAGCTCTTCTGGGTTACAGCTCTCCCAAACTGCCCATTATGTTAATGAAAAGTCAGTGACCATACCCCAACTAGTCCGAGCCAGCCTAGCTCAGGCCCCTCTTTACAGATTTTATGCTTTCCTGCATGTAAACACACATTGTTCCTATAGAATCTGTGGAAACCAAACGGCAAGCATTTCTCACATCCTTTTAGAACTTTCTACCCAATGGGGTGGCCAGGTAGCACAGCGAGTAAGAGAACCGGCCCCAGTGTCGGGATGACCTGGGGATCGAATCCGGGCTCACACACTTAGCACCACACCCAGAAATAACTGGCCATGTAACCTTGAGCAAGTTACTTAACCTCAATTGCTTAAAAAAAAAAAAGAACTTTCTACCCACGGACCATTGGGGATAGACTGCTTCATCTCTGCTCCAGGCTAGATGTTTCTCCAAGGCAAATCTACATACATTTTGATTATGCCACAATGTCCTATCTGCAGGTATATGAGCTCTTCTTTCACAGTTAGCACATGTTTGCCCAAGACTTGGTGGTCTCACACACAGCATGATATTGGGGATTATGCTAGATAAATAACTCACAAGTCTATGGGAAGCACACTTCCTATTGGGTTTCAATTCTTCCACTACTACCAAGGCTGTCCTGATTCTCAGAAGTGTCTTCTGAAAATGTATTCCAATTCATTTTTGGAAAATCCTATTCACTACCTTGCCAGTTCAGGGTGATTTTTCTACAGCTTACCACCCCCCCCCCAGTTGAATGAGCAAACTGAACAAACCAACCATAACCTCATTGTTAGACATTAAATCATCAAAATGATTAGGTCACTTTACCCTTTGCTTCCAAATTTTTCTACAATAATGCCATCTGTTACTTCACTTAGAATACCTCCATTTCATGTGAGCTATCATTTTTACTCCCCAGTTCTTCCTGGTCCTTACCTCTCAGATCTAATCACAATTTGGACTTTTAGGCCAACCTCGAAGGCATTCATTGTCCATGAAGCCAAGGTAGCAAACTAATGAGTTATTAAATGACATAGGACTCTGGGGAGTCCCTACAGGTAGAAAACCAGCTGTAGCTTCCCATCTGTAACATCTACTTTTCTTAATCCTCTCAAGAGTTTCAGGACCAAGCCTTTACTTGTTCTAATCAATGGGAAGGAGCAGCATTTAGTCCAAGCTGTTTAGATTACTGATACTGGTAAGGGTATCTCCAGTACCTAATTAAACGGGAAGGATTCAGTCCAGAATCCTAAACCTGGGAACCTTAGGGCTCTTTGGTAGGGGAAAGTGTTCCATTGTGGGCATTCCACATACCTCAGACCCTGAAGGGGCATCCTAGGAGAGATGATGTCAGGGCACTAGCTTCATTTATGGTGAGACTTTTACCCCAGAAACCAAAAAGCATAAGATGATCCAGGCAGAAGGACTTGATGCCAAAAGCAAAGAAAAGCCTAAAATTAATACAGGAAAGAAAAGAAAAGAAGAACAAACAGACAGAAGTACAGCAGAATCAAAAGGGAATAGAAATTGAAATAATGGTGAAATGACAGAGAGAAGCCTAAAGACCCTGTACAAAAAAAAAAAAGGAAATGTAAGCATTCAGGATAAGAAGCTGATTCTAAGAAGAAAAAAAAATGAAAAACATAGAAAACATTAATATAATGGAGATGAAACAGTGAAACACTTTGTCAAAGGTAAATACCCCTGGAAGGGAACTATCAAAGCTCCTGGGAAACAGATCCTAGAAATGAAATATCAATTTTAAAGTTAAGGAAAAAGACTTAAGCTCAATATTAAGCAGTCACTAATGAATGCTACAAATTCAAAGAGGAGCTACTAGTTATCCATAACAAGAAGATCAGCAAGAATTCAGCTTTAAGCTCTTAAAGGAGAAAGTAAAGCTTTTGAAATGAGTATTTTCCTACTTTATTAGGGAATCTGTGCTGTGCCTAATTGGATACCTCCATCATCACTATTTGTAAAACATTTAGAAAATTTGAAAGCTATTCAGATTTTGTCTAGATGGGTTTTTTTTTGAGTGTTAAGGAAAGGACATGTTTTTGGTAGAGTTTTTAAATGAAAATAAAGAGAATTTCTACCCACTATTCTAAATTTTATGAAAAAGAAAACTATTGGAGCTGAGAAAGTATGAATTTATTTATTAGGATAAAGTGATATCTTGGCAACAGTTAAACACAATAACATTAACATGTCATTCCTCATAATCTGGAATTTTGGAATTTTAATTAAATTTCATAGAAGTTTAAGAAAAAGAAAAGAAAAAAAGGCAACCAAAGAACACTGCACAGAACCCTACTGTGAAACAACAGTATGCTTATATATATGGAACTTCAAATAAGACTAGAACATTAACAAAGACACTAGCAAGAAGACAGACAACTATTTAGGCAGAACTTTATAGCTCTGATAATTCTATATTCTCCACTTTCATAAAGGAAATATTTATGGAACAATAAGATCTAAAGATGAAAGGGACCTTAGAGATAATATAATACAACTTCTCACTTTACAGATGAGGAAATTGAGACCTAAGATGGCAAAACACCTTCTTCACGGACATACAAATAGTAAGGACAAGGTTCAAACAAGGCTCAAACTTGAACTCAGGTCTCTTGGCTTGATGTTGTTCACTTTTTACATTATACCATATTACTGGTTAAAGAACTGGCATTGCTACAGAATTAATCTAGTGCTTAGTGTGTACAAGGTCTGAGGTCCCCAGGCCTCATCTTTGAAATATAGAATTGTTATCTGAGACAATATCATCAGAACCTCATATTTCCACATTAGGCCAAAAATGGCCTTTACCCAACCTCTGTCATTCCTAGAGGGATCATGTTTCCCACCATTTTTTAGTCATATAGAAATCTAAGACTCAAAAAAATTTATTTCTTCGACTCTTCTTTTTTTTAAAGTAAGTATTGATATGACATAAACCTCACAATTTTTTGTATCTTTCAAAAAATTGTAGCTTGAATGGAAATAGAAAGGAATATATTTTTTCTCAGTGATTTACAGTACTTTTAAAAAAAGGACTATATATTAGGGCATAAAAACTTTATAGTTAAATGCAGAAAAGCAGAAACATTAAATGCATCCTTTTCAGATCATAATGCAATAAAAATTACATATAATAAAGGACCATAGAGACACAGATTAAAAATTAATTGAAAAATTAATTAATCATAATGAAAGTGAGTTAGAAAACAAGTCATAGAAATGATAATTTCATTAATAAGAAAAAGAATAATAATGAGACAACATAGCAAAACTTATGGGATGTAGCAAAAACAGAAATAAGAGGAAAATTTACATTTCTAAATGGTTACATCAATAATATAGAGAAAGAGCAGATCTATGAATTGGATATGCAATTTTAAAAAACTAGAAAAAGAACAAATTTTAAATCCTCAATTAAACACCAAAATAGAAATCCTAAAAATTAAAGAGATTAATGAAATTGAATGTAAGAAAACCATTAAATTAATAAATAAAACTAGGAGTTTAAAAAAAACAATAGAATGATAAACCATTAGTTAATACGATTTTTTAAAAAGAGAGAAGAAAGCCAAATCACTAGAACCAAGAATGAAATGGGTGAATATACCAGTAATGAAGATGAAATTAAAGTAATTATTGGGAGTTATTTTGCCCAATTATATGCCAATAAATTTAACAATTTAAGTGAAATGGAAGAATAGTCACAAAAATATAAACAACTCAGATTAACAAAAGAGGAAATAAAATATCTAAATAAACATATTTTGGAAAAAGAAATTGAGAGCTGCAGAACCCACAAAATGACACAGAGAAGCTAACCTCCCGCTGAGGACAGCCCAGCAGGCCAGCAGGAAATGGCCAGCGCAGCGCTCTAGGAGCAGAGCCCAGCCCCACACCGAGGCTTTAGCCCCAGGACGGGCCTGAGCAGCTGCAGCCCAGAGGGATTCCAGATCAGCAGCAGCTGTGGTCGTTTCCAGATTTATCAACACAGATGCAAAGGACAAAGTGAGAAGTCAGTACAGTCTGGACTTTGGGACCAGTAAGTGGGAGTGCTGTGGCTTTTGCCCCTGGGGCAAGAAGCCGCTGAGGTGCCCACACAGCCAGCCAGCACCACATGGCAGCTTCAGCTCCTGACCTGCAGAGTGTAGGGGGACCAAGCACCAGTCTGAGGGGTAATTGCTCTTGCTTTAACCTGCCTGGATCTGGATTGCAGTCTAGGGTGGAGGTCCTGGGGTGTATGTCCAGCTTGCCAGAGCATGTGGAGACCTCAGAGAGAATACCTCCGGGAACTGAGAAAACCCAAGCATTTGGGATGAAAGCTCCACTGTCTGGTGGCAGAGTCCTACTGTGGCAAAAAGCCCAGGGGTCAAGTGACTGAGGGGCGACATGACTAGGCAAAAAAGAAACAAAGCAGACAGAAGATTCCAACATTAGACTCCTATTTTGGGGACAAAAAGGAGCAAAGCATGGAACAGGAGGAAGACAGTGAAGTCAGAACTCCTGCACCAAAAGCTTCAAAGCATAATATGAGCTGGTTACAGGCCATACAGGACCTTAAGAAGCAGATAAGAGAAGTGGAGGAAAAATTGGAAAGAGAAATGAGAACAATGCAAGAAAATTATGAAATGAGAGTCAACAGCCTGACTGAGGAAAATAACACTTTAAAAAACAGACTGATTCAAATGTCAAAAGAGGCTCAAAAAGGCAATAAGGAGAAAAATGCCTTAAGAAGCAGAATTTGCCAGATGGAAAAAGAATCTCAAAAGCTCAATGAGGAGAATCATGGCTTCAGAAATAGACCGGAGCAAATGGAAGCTAATGACTTTATGAGAAATCAAGATGCTGTTAAACAGATCTAAACAAATGAAAGAATAGAAGACAATGTGAAATATCTCATGGGAAAAACCTGGAAAATAGATCCAGGAGAGATAATTTAAAAATTATTGGACTACCTGAAAGCCATGATCAAAGTAAGAACCTAGAAATCATCCTCCAGGAAGTTCTCAAAGAAAACTGCCCTGATGTTTTAAAATCAGAGGGCAAAATAGAGGTTGAAAGAATCCACTGATCACCTCCTGAAAAATATCCCAAAAAGAAAACTACTAGGAATATTATAGCCAGGTTCCAGAATTCCCAGATTAAGGAGAGAATATTACAAGCAGCCAGGAAGAAACAATTTGAATATTGTGGAAACACAATCAGGATAACCCAGCATCTGGCAGCTTCTACACTGAAGGATCGAAGGGCTTGGAATATGATATTCCAGAGGGCAAAGGAGCTGGGATTAAAACCAAGAGTCACCTACCCAGCAAAACTGAGTATCATGTTTCAGGGGAAAATATGGTCATTCAGTGGAATAGAGGACTTTCAAGCATTCTTGCTGAAAAAACCAGAGTTGAAAAGAAAATTTGACATTCAGATACAAGAAGCAAGAGAAGCATGAATAGGTAAACAGGGAAAAGAAATCATAAGGAACTTATCAAAGTTGAACTATTAGCATTCCTACATGGAAAACAATAATTGTAACTGATGAAACTTTTCTTAGTTTGAGAATAGTTGAAGGAAATATAAATATATATATATATGAGGGTATATGGGCATATGAATACATATGTGAATGTGTGTATATATGTTAACAGGTATACATAGATAGAGGGCACAGGATCAATTTAACAGGAAGGGATGATACTTAAAAGGTGAAATTAAGAGGTGAGAGAGGAATATAATGAGAGGAGATGGGGAGAGACAGAATGAGGTAAACTCTCTCATACAGAAGAGGCAAAGGGAAATGGTTACAATGGAGGGGAAGAATAGGAAGGCAAAAGGGAATAGGTCAACCTTATTCCCATTGAATTTGGCTTGAGGAGGGAATGAAATACACACTAAATAGGGTATCTCACCCCACAGGAGAGTAGCGGGGAAGGGGATGAGAGGGGGGATGATGGAAGGAAGGGCAGGCTGGGGGGGGGGAATTTGGAAGCACCCACTTTTGAAAATGGATGGGATCAAAGTAGAGAATAGAACAAGTGGGAGGTGGGATAGGAGGGAGGGAAATATAGTTAGTCTTTTACAATATATCTACTATGTTCATGTTTTGCATTAGCCACACATGTACATCCTATACTGAACTGCTTATCTTCCCAGTAAGGGTGGATGACAAGGGAGGAAGGGAATGAATCTGGAATTCAAAGTTTTAAAATCAAATATTCAAATATGTGTATATATATATATGTATGTATATGTGTGTATGTATATTATCAATACTATTTTACATGTAATTGGGAAATAAGATATACAGGCACTGGGGCATAGAGATCCACTGGAAAAGTCAAAAGGGGTATGGGAGAAAATATGGGAGAGAGCAGATTGGAGGAGGGGATATCCTGTGGAACTGCTATTTTGGGGGGGGTAGGGGAAAAACGGGGAGAAAATTTGTAACTCAGAATCTGGCGGAAATGAATGATGTAAATCAGGAGATAATAAAGCATTTGGGGAAAAAAAAGAAATTGAACAGGCCATAAATGAGCTTCCTATGAAAAAAGCATCAGGAACAGATGGATTTGCAAGTGAATTCTACCAAACATTTAAAGATCAACTAATTCTAATCATAAATAAATAATCAAGAATAATAGGCAAAGAAGGAGTCCTACCAAACTCTTTTTACAAGACAAATATGGTGCTGATACCTAAACCAGGAAGAGCAAAAACAGAGAAATAAAATTATAGGCCAATTTCATTAATGAAATTCATAAAGGAAAATTGATGCAAAAATCCTAAGTAAAATTCTAGCTAGGAGACTACAATATATCACAAAGATTATACATTGTGACCAAGTGGGATTTATACCAAAAATACAGGACTGGTTCAATATAAAGAAAACTATTAATATAATTGATTATATCAATAACAAAAACAGCAAAAATTATATGATAATATCAATAGATGCAAAAAAGCCTTTCACAAAACACAATACATTCCTATCAAAAACTCTTGAAACCACAAGTATAAATGAATTTTTCCTTAAAATGATAAGCAGCATCTACCTAAAACCATCAGCAAGCATTATTTGTAATGAGGATAATCTAGAAGCCTTCCAAATAAGATCAGGAATGAAACAAGGATGCCCATTATCACCAGCATTATTCAGTATTGTGTAAGAAATGCTAGCAATAGCATTAAGAGAAGAAAAAGAAATTGAAGGAATCAGAATGGGCAATGAGGTAATACAACTATCTCTTTTTGCAGATGATATGATGATATACTTCTAAAATCCTAGAGATTCAACTAAAAAGTTAATTGAAGCAAAGTAGCAGAAAATAAAATAAATCATCAGCATTTCTATGTCACCAACAAAGTCCTATGAGAAGAGATAATAAGAGATACTTCATAAGTAACCACAAACAATATAAAATATCTAAAAGTATACCTGCCAAGGCAATCCTAGGAACTATGTGCACATAATTATAAAGCATTTTTATACAAATAAAACCAGATTTAAATAACTGGAAAAATTTTGTTCATGGATAGGCAGAGTCAATACAATAAAAATGACAATTCTGCCTAAACTGATCTAGTTATTAAGTACCATCCCAATTAATAACAAAATTCATTTTGAAGGACAAAAGGTCAAGAATATCAAAGGAATAATGAAAAAATGTAAAGGAAGGAGGTCTAACAGTATCATATCTTAATCTGTATTACAAGTTAGTAATTACAAGTTAGTACAAGTTATCAAAACTCTCTGGTACTGATTAAGAAATAGAATGATGGATCAGTGGAATAGTATAGATATACAATACATAGCAGTAGATTATTATAGTAACCTATTTGATAACTGTAAAGATTTAAGCATTTGGGATAATTATTCACTATTTGGTAAAAATTGTTAGGAAAACTGGAAAGCAATCTTGCAGAAAATAGGCATAGATCAATATTTTAAACCATTTTACCAAGATAAGGTCAAAATGGATACATAACATAGACATAAAGGGAGATATTATAAGTAAATTAGAAGAACATAGAACATGTTACCTACCAGATTTATGGATAGAAGAAGAATTTATGAATAATCAAAAGATAGAGAACATTAAGATGTAAAATTGATAATTCTGATTACATTAAATTACAAAGATTTTGTACAAATTAAACAATGTAGCCAAGATTAGAAGGAAGGCAGAAAATTAGGAGGGAAATTTTGTAGACAGTTTGTCAAATAAAGACCTCATTTCAAATATATAAAGAACTTTGTCAAATTTATAACAATATGAGTCATTCCCCAATCAATAAATGTTCAAATCTGGCAGTTTTTGGATTAAAAAGAATCAGTTATATGTAGTCATATAAAGAATGCTCTGAATCATTATTGATTAGAGAAATGCAAATTAAAACAACTTTGAGATATCTCCCACCTATCAGAGTGGCTAAAATGATAAAAGGTGAAAATGACAGATATTGGAGGGTAAGTAAAAAAACTGAGACATTAATACACTGTTGATAAAATTGTGAACTGATTCAATCATTTTGGAGAACAATCTGGAATTATGGCCAAAGAGTTATAAAACTATGTATACTCTTTGACCTAGTAATACCACTATTAAGTCAGATTCTCAAGGTGACCAGAGAAAAAGGAAAAGAACCTATATGTTCTAAAAATTTTTATGGCAGCTCTCTTTGTGGGTAGCAAAGAACTAGAAATTGGGGAATAGCCTAATAAGTTGTAATATATAAGTGTGATGTAACACTACTATGCTATAAGGAATAATGAGCAGGTCGATTTTAAAAAAAGGAAAGCCTTGCATGAAAAATGAAGAGTAAAATGAGTTGAAGGAAGAGAACATCATATACAGTAACAGCAATAGTGTTCAAAGAGTAATAGTGGGACAACAAAGCTATTCTGAGTAATGTGAACATTCAAATCAACTCCCAAGCACTTCTGAAGGAAAAAGCTATCGGTCTCCAAAGAAAGAATATGGAAGTATGTATCATATGGTTTCACATCCATATCTGTGTCAAATGTTGGCCTTCTCTACTGTGGAGTTGGGAGGGAGGAAGAGAGTTCAAAACTCAAAATGTAACAAAAGAAGAAATAAGAAAAGAAAATACAAGGTTTTCATCAAATATATTATTTATATTAAGATGTAATATATGTCATGTTGTTTTAAGTGAATTAATAAATATTTTAAAATTTTTTAGAAAGAAAAAAAACTTGTGGCATACATTTTCCCCCATAATTTTATTTTAAAACAAAACTTCTTTTACATGTTTTGACACTGAGATCCAAAGATTTTTGATACACATTGTTTAATTTTTTATCATCTTTATCAATATTATATTAGATATTCTATGTACTGATGAACAAGCCATTTTTCTAGTTTCAGTCTTGATTATAGCCTATATGCTTTTCTTATTTTGAAAGGCACATAATGTCGGGGTGGCCAGGTAGCACAGCAAGTAAGAGGGCTGTGTAACCTTGAGCAAGTTACTTAACCCCAATTGTTTAGGGGCAGCCAGATGGCTCAGCGAGCACCGGCTCCAGTGTCAGGATAACCTGGATCAAATCCGGGCTCAGATACTCAGCACCACACCCAGAAATAACTGGCCATGTAACCTTACTTAACCCTGATTGCTTTAAAAAAAAAAAAAAAAAGAAAGCCACATAAGGAATTCATCATTTATTTAAAAGGATGAGGAAGTTTTACACAACAAAGGTCCCTAGGTCTTCAAACAATCTTCTTTTTCTGCTTAACTTTATATACAGAAATGCCCACTTTTCATCTGGTACTTTTCTTTTTATTATTATTATTTTATTAAATTTATTTTTATTCTGAACTTAACAAACTAAAAAAAAAGTTATCTCCACAAACTGTAGAACAGAAAAAGAGGACTGCATTGTACTCTCTACCATGTCTTTTAACAACTCTAAAACTGAACATATGTTCTTTACCCCAAAATCTTCCCTGACACCAGCCTGGTGCAAGCTCTTATCATCCCAAATCTGTACTACTGCAATAGCCGGCTTCTTGATCTTCCTACCAGATGCCTCCCTCCAAGTCAATCCATCCTCCACTAAGCAACCAAACTAAAACACGTCTGACCATCACACACACACACACACACCCTTCAATTTCCACTGGCTCCCTGTTACTTACAGGATCACATATAAAATTCTCTGATGTTCAAAGCCCTTCATAATCCCTTGCCTTTAACCTTTCCAGTCTTTTTACACTTTATACTACCCCAACACACTCTGTAATCCAATGACATTAGTCCCCTTGCTGTTTCTCACACAAGAAAGTCCATCTTCAGATTCCAGGAATTTTCAGTGGCTGTCCCCCATTCCTAGAATGCTTTCCCTCCTCATCTCTGCCTCCTGGCTTCCTTGGCTCCTGTCAAGTCCCACCTAAAATCTCATCTTCTTCAGGAAGCTTTTCCCAATCTGTCTTAACGCTAGTGTTTCCCCTCTGTTGATTTTCACATATAAATACACACATGCACACGCGCACACACATAGTGGACATAGTTGTTTGCATGTTTTCTCCCCCATTAGACTGGAAGCTCCTGGAAGGCAAAGACTATCTTTTGTCTTTCTTTGCATTCTTCAGCACTTAGCACTGTGCCTGGCACATACTAAGTACTTATTTCTTGATAAGTTGTCCTTTTCTTCCAAGCATACAATATATACAATCTGTACCAGCTCTGCATTGCTAAAAGCAAAACTTGCCCAAATAACATAAGAATTTCAGAAGACCAGTCCTTTCATTTCTAGTTCCTTTTAGTTACATTCACTACTTAGTTAAGAGATACATTTTCACGAATGATTAAACATTTCATAAGCAAAACATTTAACCTCTCATTTTCTTTGGTGTCCTGCTAACTACCCAAGACTATAAATTAGAACTATAAAGAATTACTAATCGGCACTGATGGATGGAGTTTCCATACTGGGACTTCCCTTCAGGAATGAAATCACCAGATTTCTCCCTCCTTCCCTAAAAAGAATGCTTATGAAAAGGCAAGCACAAATATAGCTATATAAGATCAAACATCCATAATTTTGTCAGAGAGATTACTGGTCTGACAAACAACTAGAAATTGGGCTCCCAGAAATCGTGAAGGCCCAGCAAAAAGCCCCCACATCAGGAAAAAAAGAAAAATAACCCAGTGGTATGAAGTTTCTAGTACCCTTCCTTTGTCTTACAAAAATACCAATAGATTACCGAGTTTGCTCACAGACTGCCTGAATTCTTGTTGTCTTGGGCTAGTCTTACTATCTCCATCTCTATAGCTGAGACCTTCCTGCTTAAATTTCAGGCACTCGGCTTGATTTACATCACTGACCACTTCATGATACTTAGAAAGAATATGCTCCCAGGCATGTACCAATGTTAACATTTTTAGTCTTCTCAGTTAGTCTAGGCACTATAACATTGTGTGCTTTGCTTTTGAAAAGGGACAGGATCAAAGTAGAGAATAGAACAAGTGGGAGGTGGGATAGGAGGGAGGGAAATATAGTCAGTCTTTTACAATATATCTACTATGTTATTGTTTTGCATTAGCCGCACATGTACAACCTATACTGAACTGCTTGTCTTCCCAGTGGGGGTGGGTGGCAGGGGGGGAAGGGAATGAATCTGGAATTGAAAGTTTTAAAATCAAATATTCAAATATATATATATATATGTGTGTGTGTGTGTGTGTATGTATATATATACACTATTATTAATACCATCTTACATGTAATTAAGAAATAAGATATACAGGCACTGAGGCATAGAGATCCACTGGAAAAGTCGAAACAGGAATGGGAGAAAATATGGGAGAGAATAGATTGGAGGTGGGGATATCCTGTGGGACTGCTGTTTTGGGGGGATGGGTGGGGGAAAAACGGGGAGAAAATTTGTAACTCAAAATCTGGCGGAAATGAATGATGTAAATCAGAAGTTAATAAAGCGTTTAAAAAAAATAAACATTGTGTGCTTTGTGTAATAAAATGATTCTACTCACCATTAGCTGTGTAACAAGGTCCACGCCCAGAGTTATCTGTCCTGATGACAGTGGACTACATGGGAAATTTGAAGCCTGCTTCCAACCATGTGTAGTGGCCCAAAACTGGGAGGATTCAGGGATTTGGTACAACATGGCAAGATCTGAGTGCCCTATGCTGTGACAGGGACAGAAGTAGGAAATGCCGTATCAGTTAAAAAGAAGAGGTAGCTTCTGGCTCCATCTCTACCTTTGATTTCCCAAGTGGCACCCTATAACTTTAGGACTTCCAGTGAGGGGTAAGGAAGAGACAGCATTTCTCTACCCCAGAATCATGATGGCTATGCTTGTCTGGCAGCTGGTGCAGGGGTAGTCAATTAGAGGAGCTTGTGACTGAGAGCCTGGTTTCCTTTTCCTCTTTTGTGTTTTCTTTCCTGAAGAGGAGAAACCTCAAAATACACATGTCCAGGTTTGGTGGTGACCTTGAGAGTCTGATAGGTCCAGAGGTTTGTGGGTATAATAGTGGTACTATCTACCAGAGCAGCAGAACTAATAGTTTCTACATCTGAGAAGATGGATGCCAAGAAGAGGACTGGATCAGGCCTAAATGGTTTTTTTCACAGCAAACACACCAGGAGTGGTTGGATGGTGCAGAGCCATAGTAAAATATAAAATATCTAATTAGCAGTCCTCAAGACTGCTTTATATTTGGATGAGGCTTAGGTATCAGTCTCCTGCAGAAGTAGCTATGAGTTAAATTACTGAATCCTGTTGTGTTAACATACCTTGTGAGACTTTTCTGTCTAGCATTTCTTGTATGTAAGAATCAATTACCCGTCCTATATCTGATTCATACTTGACATTGAGTATCTTTCTACACAAAGGATTTCCCCTTTCTGAGGAAATCCTAGACATGAGCCATATACCTAGTAAACCACAAGTTAAACTATTGCTAGGGTGCTGGTGCGGGGAACTTAATGAAATGAAGAGTATGAGAAAATGGAGCATATAACCCCTCTTATTGGAGGCAGGCTTTCCCAGGAGTAAACCAAACAAACTGCATGTGTGGTTATGAATAGGGAGCAGGCACAATACCCCACACCCTGAAGGACCTCAAAGTTAGAGAAGGCCGTATCTTTAGTGTGTTTACCCACAGGGGGTGATGGACTATAGTATATCCTTTCAAAATCTCTGGACTTTTTGTTTCCATAAGCATACACTTGTGGGGGAAAAAACAGCTGAAGTTAAGGACATAGCCAACAGAAATTATTACCCTTTTCTTTTTTAAAAAATTATTTATTTTTAACATTCTTTTCTTTTTAAATTTTGAGTTCCAAATTTGTTCCCTCCTTCCCACCACCTTCCCCATCCACTGAGAAGGTAGGCAATATGATAGCAATTATACATGTGAAATCATGTAAAATATTTTCATATTAGCCATATTCTCCCCCAAAAGCAAGAAAAATAAAATGAGAAGAAAATTATACTTCAATTTGCACCCAGAGTTTATCAACTGATAAATTCTCTCTAGAGGTAAATAGTATTTTTTTCATGATGAGTCCTTTGGAATTGTCCTGGATCATTGTATTGATCAGTGTAGCCAAGTCTTTCACAGTTGATCATCATTACATTACTTTTACCATGCACACTTATCTCCCAGTTCTCACTTCATTTTGCATCAGCTCATATACATCCTGCCATGTTTGTCTGAAACCAGCCCCACACATCATTTCCAACAGCACAACAGTACTCCATCACAATCATAGGACACAACTTATTCAGCCATCTTTGCCACCATAAAAAGAGCTACTAAGAATATTTTTGTACATATAGGTCCTTTTCTTTTTTCTTTGATCTTTTTGAGATACAGATCTAGTAGTGGTATCACTGGGTCAAAGGGTATGCACAATTTTATAGCCTTTTGGCATAGTTTCAAATTGTTCTCCAGAATGATTAGACGAGTTTACTACTCCACCAGCAGTTCATTAGTCTACCCATTTACCCTTATGCCCTCTGGCATTTGTCATTTCTCATAGGTGTAAAGTGGTACATCAGAGTTGCTTTAATTTGCATTTCTCTAACCAATAGTAATTTAGAACATTTTTTCATATGATTAGAGATAGCTTTGATTTCTTCTAAAAACTGCCTCCTTGGCACACTTCAGAAAAACCGGGAAAGAAGCATATGAACTGATACTGAGTGAAATGAGCAGAACTAGAACACTGCACACAGTAACAGTCACGTTGTACAATGATTGACCTTGATAGACTTGGATCTTCTCAGCAATGCAAGGATCTAAGACAACTCCAAAAGATTCACAATGGAAAGTGCTATCTGCATCCCAAGAAAGAACTTTGGAATCTAAGAATACTATTGCCGTCCTTTTCTTTTGTTGTTTGTTTTGTTTTGTTTTTTCTTTCTTGTGGTTCCTCTCATTAGTTCTAACTCTTCTTTACATAATGACTGATGTGAAAACATGTTTAATATGAATGTACAAGGAGAGCCTATATCAGATTGTATACCATCTTGGGGAGAGGAGAGAAGAGGGATGGTGGAGAAAATGCAAAACTCAAAATCTTATGGAAGTGAATGCTGAAAACTAAAAATAAATTAATTATGCAATTTTTTAAAACTGCCTGCTCATATCCTTTGACTATCAATTGGGGAATGGCTCTTATTTTGATAAACTTGATTCAGTTTTATATTCAAAATAAATTTGAGAAATGAGGCCTTCCTCAGAGAAACTTGCTATAAAATGTTTTTACATTACTTCATTGTCTATGGTACCTTCTAGCAAAATTTAGTTTGCTTGATTATCTGTTTTAATTAGGTTTGTTTGTGCTTTTGCTTTATCTGAGATCACAATTGCTAACCATGCCTTTTTTATTTTAGCTGAAGCATATTAAATTCTGCCCCAGCCCTTTATTTTAACTCTTTCTGTTTCAAGTGTGTCTCTTGTTAAACAATATACTGTTGGATTCTGGTTTCTAATCTATTCTGCTATCTGTTTCTGTTTTAAGGGTGAGCTCATCCCATTCACATTCATAGTTCTGATTGCTATTTATTTCCCTCCATTCTATTATCTTCTGTTACCCCTGTTTTCAGATGAGAAAACTAAAGCTGAGAAGGTAAATGAATTGTCCAAGTGCAGGGGTGGGGAACCTGCAGCCTTGATGTTACATGTAACCCTCTGGGTCCTCAAGTACAGCCCTTTGACTGAATCCAAACGTCACAAAGAATAAATTCCCTTAATAAGAGGATTTGTTCTGTAAAACTTAGACCTGGTCCAGGTAGATGCACCCAAGGACCCAGAAGGCAACATGTGGCCTCAAGGCCGCAGTTCCCTACCCCTTGTCTAAGGAATGTAATGAAGCCCCACATGTAGAGAATTCCATGTAAGTAAGAGCCTATCCCTTAACATGTAGCATGGGGGGATTATTGTGTGGCTTGAACGGAGACAGAATAGACCTCTCTAGCCTCTTTTGCCAGGAAGTTGGGGCTGAAAGTCACCATTCTACTCTCTCCTCAGAGAGAGGGAGTATCAAACTAGAATTATGTCTATCTGCTTACTTTAATATTTTTAGTCTAGGCGCTGGACCAGGGGACGTGATCAGGTCCAAACTAATTTTTTGATTACTCTTTCACTAAATGTGGGGGTGGGGAGGACCCCAAGTTTTATATTCAAGATTTGACTCCCTTTCCACCAACTACCAGTTCCACAATGAACACACATGGTGAATAGAAAAGAAACCCATCTATCCAAATTATTAGTAAAACAGAAATCAGAGAAGGTATACATGGGTGTATTAATGTATTTTTGCTTAATGGGAAGATCTTTACCATCCATTAATAAGCCCATGTGACCTACTTGAATCACATGGAAGCCTGAGTCACATGAGTTTGTGGTAAGAGGAGCTTGCTGAACGGGTAGAGCAGGAAACGTAGAGCAGAGCCCAGTGGAAGTTGGTCAGAGTAGTCAGAGGTGAGGGAGAGAGAGGAAGCAAGAAGCAAGCTGTTAGTGTATGTCTGTGGGAAGGCCGTAATAGGGGGAACACTTGGGGATGGCAGTACCCCCTGCATTGTTACTGTGTATAGATTTCTTTGTTGCTATGATGGGTTTGGCTTTCTGGTATTGGGATCTGGCTTTCTGGTGTATGAATAAATGTTTTGGTTCTGTCTTCCATTTGGAAAATCTGTTATCTTTTGCGATTCATAATTATGCCAGCATATTCATAGCTGCCTAGGCACTGTGAATATCATGTTGGCACTACAGTGGGATATATACCAGACAACACTTAGTAAAGGAGCTCTCCCATTCCAGAGCAGAGTAACTCAACCCAACCAAGAGACAGGCCTAGATCTCACCCAAGTGAGCAAAGCTTCTAGAATAGCAAGTCAGGGATAGGGACCTGATGGAGACTGCCAGATCCTCTCATGTCTTCCCAGAGTCTTTTCCTTCAGCAATCTGAAATGAGATTGGCTTCTTCCATCTTCCCTCTTGAAGCTGGATGCCATAAGCATCCAAAGCAACTCAAAGCTTGAGGAGTCCCAAAGAAGATTAGAAAAGACTGAAGTTCTTACTCTTGCCAACTCCACCCTGACCCTCAAGCATGGCAGGGCATTCATCTTCACCAATAAGAAGAGAGACCAATACTTATAGACTTTGGGACTGGTGCTACATTACTAAGTATCAGAGTCTGTTTTTCCCCTGACTGCAAGCCCAACCAGCTTTCTAATATATCAGACTGCCACTACATTAATGAAGCAACTGTCTTCATCATCACAGGCCTATAAATTTCCATATCAGATTTTAATCCCTGACATACACTTCCATACATTTGTGAACACTGTTTATGTTGCATAACACCTTTTTAAATTTTGGCTTTATAGATATGAAAATAAGAATTACAAAATAGTAAAAATAGCAAATGAGTACAGAAAGTCTTGTCATCTAACAATAGTTATCCCCAGTCACTCACTTTTATGAGGCTAGGGAACAGCCAGGATGACTGTGACAGTTTACATATTCATTCACTGATTCAAGGACTTTTTATCAAGCATTTACTGCATATATAAAAACTACAGTGCTAAGCACTTGGAGAACTACCAAGAAAATCAAGATAGGGTCCCTGTCCTCATACATATTATAATCTAACAGGAAGGATGTGCCAGATGAACAAATGTTAAATAACATGCAATAAATATATATGCAACATAGTTCAATATTGATTAAAATTAAATAAAAGATAATGAGAGGTTTCAAAATGCTAATAAATAATTTCCTGAAAACCTCACTTAAGAGAGTTGAGAACAGTAAGAAGAGCCTGAACAGTGTCCTGGTCAGAAAGGTAGGAAAACCAGGAAAGTTTTATATCAGATTCTCCTTAAAGTCAAAGGAAAGATATTAAAGAGGAGATGAATAGCAGCAGTTGCTTCAAAGAGGTCAAGGAGGTTCACTGGGATAAGAATTTGGGACATATCGTGTTTTTTTCCATATCGTCCTAAGGACATTTTAAGGAACATCAGTTGAAAAAAAGCATTGCCCATTACCACCCTTCTCCCATCTGCTACTCCCCGCTGTTGGAAGAAGAATGTCACACATTAATTATCTCCATAGAGTCACATGGATAATCCATACCTAACCACTTTTATTGGGTAGATACAATAAAAAGTTTGAGGGAAGATAAAGGGCAATGTGGGGATAAAATGCCTGACCTTTGAGGAGTGAATGCAAATTAACTGAACTTTTCCTGGGATGTTCACCATCTACTACATAAGACCTCTATGCCCTGGACCTCTGCTCTCAGATTCCCATAACCCAAAAAGGTACCCAGGCCCCACCTATTTAAAATAAGTTTTATTGATGTATTTTGTTCTTATACTACTTACATTTCCCTAAAGTTAATAGAGTTATGAGTTGGCCTTGACCACATGAGCTCCCTATGCATGTGCCTTCCTACCACTGTAGTTTGTTTCTATTCTCTTCCCTACACCACCACCCATATGTGTATATTTGTGTGAGAAAGTATGTGTCTAAGTTTGAGGGAAAATATTTTACAATTCCTGTTCTTCCTATACAATTGGAGGTCATGCCTTTCCTAGGAGCTAATTAGGTCTACTGGTTGATTGTTAACAGCAAACTAGTGGGAGCTCCTAAACTACAGGATTAGGAATAATCACTGGCAGCACTAACCCTAGAACCCTAGAAAGCAAGGTAGCAGCCACCTCTATTAGGGCCCTAATTTGTGAGTGCAAGTGCAAGTTAAGGAGGTGAGTTCAGAGGGTGTTACAGTCATTGTTTACACTGTTTGTCTTGTTCTGCTTAATTCACTTTCCACCAGTTCATATAAATCTTCCCATGCTTCTCTGTCTTCATTTATAGTCACTGTTTCATACATCATCATATTCCATTACATTCATATCTATGATTTGTTTAAGTATTCCCCAATTGAAGGGCATCTACTTTGTTTCCAATTCTTTGCTACTACAAAAAGTGCTACTATAAATATTTTCATGTACATGGATAGACTCTTTATTTTCATCATTGACCTCCTTGGGGTATGTGCTTTCCAGTGAAGTCTCTGGGTCAAAGGGTATGGACATTTTAGTTACTTTTTAAAAAATAATTCCAAACTTTTCCAGGATAGATGGACCAAATCATAGCTCTAGCAATAGTTCATTAATATGCCATCTTTTTTAGCACTGACCATTCCCATCTTTTGTCATCTTTGTTAATTTGCTGAGACATGAAACCTCATAGCTGTTTTGATTTGCAATTCTCATATTATTAATAATTTAGATCATTCTTTCATGTTTATTAGCTTATAATTATTTTGAGAATTGTTTTTTCATATCATTTGACCATTAAATTACTGAGGAATGGCTTTTGAACTTGTATTTGTCAGTTACCTATATATCTTAAATGTTAATGCTTATCGGAGTAATGTGATACAAAGATTATTTTCCCCATCAAACACTTCTCTTCTTATCATAGTTGCATTAATAATTTTGTTCATTCAAAAGTTTTTTTCAATTTCATTTAATCAACATTAACTATTTTATCGTTTGTAATTGCCTCTTTCCCTTGGTTGATTAAGAATTCCACCCCCCCTTATCATAGCTGCCTTTAGGCAAGATTATGAATTAAGTAAAATCTCTCAGCATCTTATGCCACCACCAGTTTTCCTCTTTTTAGTATTCCATACAGGTATATATAGGTCCTCCATTAAGAAATAAAATTGACTTAAAAAAAAAAATGGGCTTGGATTGAGAACTTGGGAAATTGTACCTAAGGAACATAAGGCACTATGAAATGATGTTTAGGAAGTCATATAAAAAGGAAAACCAAATAAGAAAAAAGTAGAAACTGACTTTTGAGGAACTATCCACATTCAGAAATAAATGGTCAGGGGCAGCTAGGTGGTGCAGTGAGTAAGAGCACTAGCCTGGAGTCGGGAGGACCCAGGAGGACCTGGGATTGGTTCTGGCCTCAGATACTTAACACCCACACAAAAAAAACTGGCCACGTAACCTTGGGCAAGTTACTTAACCCCAACTGCTTAAAAAAAAAAAAGAAAGAAAGAAATGGTGAGAGATACTGAAAAGTGACATGACGAATACATATGTTATTGGAGTTTTATATTTAAATTACTTTTGAATGTAAATGGTTTTCATTGTGTTGAAATAGTCCTATTGACATTTAAAGTTCTAATATATGTGTTAGAAAGGAAACAAAAAATAACAAAAAAAAATTTGTGTGTGTTTAACAATTAAGAAAATATTTTTATCCTTCCAGGGGGTATTTGCATTTTGGAAATGAACTCTTAAGAAAAAAAAATTGCTTAACGCAATGAGTTAATAGTGAAATTTCATGCAAGACTGATAGGCCAGTATTGAAAGATAATTTTCAGTGGAGGAGCTAATACTTCTCAAATGACATCATAAATGAACACTTCTTTTATCTAAGTATAAAATCTACATAACTGAGCACTCCAGTTAGTGGTAGCAAAGAAGACGAAATAATGAACACAAGAGAATAACAAAAGTTTCAATCCTACAATGTACATCTGGGATTCAGTTGATGCAATTTTTACATTAAGAGATGATTATTTATATTACAAATAGATTAATGGAATCTTAAAGGCCATTAAAATTCAAACCCTTCATTTTACAGATGAGGATCTTAAGGCACAGACAACGTTAAGTGGCCTGCCAAAGGTTATATCACTAGTAAGTAGCAGAACTGGGATTCAAAACCCGGGTTTCCTGCCTCTAAGTTCATCATTTTTCCTAATACACCATGCAACCTTCACTAAATCATAATATTTTTTCAAAATAATTCCACGCAAGAAATCCTTAAAATACTGAGTCTTGATTACTATTTAGTTTTCTTGTTCTTGTTTTTTATAGATCATTAACTACCTGAGTGGGACAAGTGAAGATATTCTCATAAATTAAAGGAAACAGTCACCAAACTTGAGCTAGGCTTTAGTCTTGATAGGCCCAAATTTTATTTTTCTGTAATGTGTTTGCCAGGTAGGTGCCTATCTTTGGTAAACAAGAAAAGCAACAAGTTATCTATAAACTGCCTACTTTTTACAACAAATAAATTGTCTGCTTTTTGGTAAACAAGAAAAAGTAATATGTAATCTGTGATAAGTTTACTTCTGATGAATAATTTTGTATTGGGTAAAAGAATTGTAAGGACGTATCTTCCCACCAATGGGAATGAAGGTCCGGTTACTGGGGAGGGGATTTGGGGGGTTTTTGGGTGGTCCTAGAATTGTTTGTACAAGGGCATATAACTGCTTGTTTGATTTTGTACTTTGCCTCCCTACACTGGCATACAAAAAAGTAAAATATGTTCTGGGTAGGTTACGCCCAACTCTCGCCAGACTTGTTTAGGAATAAATAGCTTCTGTTTCTACCTGGAGAAACCTCTGTGTTTTATTTGGGTAAAGGTCTTTGGAGTCTTTATCCCACACATACTGAACAAAAAAACATAAGCGTAGAAAAATAAAGTGAATTATGGGAAACATTTCCAACCAAAGAGAAAGCAGTAAATTGAGATAAAGTATCTCAGGAAAAAATGCTTAATTTGATTTGTAAAAAAAATTTTGTTATACTTCAAATGTAAATATTCCAAAATAAATTAGTTCTTCTAACCACCTATTATATGACCCTTACTGCCCTGGAAATTTTTTAGTATATTGTTAATCCTTCCTTCCTTTTAAAATTTATTTTTACAACTTACACATCCTGGACCTATTCCAAAATAATTTGATTCGACTCAGATATCTGTAGAAAATTATTTGCTCCCCTTACTTTGTAAGTTCAAAAGAATTATCCATTCAATTTTGATTCATTAAGCAAATATTCTAAATTCTTCCAAATCTTGCAAGGATGCATAAAGGTGAATCTATTTTATCAGGTCAGGGTAAAAGTGACATGAACAAAAATACAATAGTAATTCTTTTTATTAGTAAATTTTGACCTTATGTTTTCCCGCTGAATACTAGTTAAATATCATCTTGAATTACAAATAAAATAAAGTCAAACTTTCATAAAAAACAGAAAGCAAGTTATATTACAAGAAAATTATGTAAAAGTGGTTTTGAAAAGTATGAAACATTATATAAATTAAATAGTATTATTAAATGCCCTATAACATTATTCACTCTGAGGACTTTGGTAAAAGATGATTCTATTTACAAAGCAGTCCCATGGTATATATCCCTAGAATAGCATTAAAGTAAGGCCCCATTTTGTTGAACATTCCTTAAGGACCCTTAGCAGTTTTACTACAGTTAATTTTTATTTTTAAAAGTTAACAAATATTGGGGTGGCTAGGTGGCACAGTGAATAGAATCAGTGTCAACTTAGGGGGCTGTTGGGGCGGCTAGGTGGCTCGGTGAGTAAAGAGCAGGCCCTGGAGTTCGGTTCCCACCTGAGGCACTTAATACCCACACAAAAATACTAGCCGTGTAAACTTGGGCAAGTTACTTAACCCCAATTGCCCTCCAAAAGGCAAAATATAAAAAAAATTTAAAAATAAAATTTAAGAGGCCCTGGAGTCAGGAGGACCTGAGTTCAAATTTGGCCTCAGACCATTAACACTTACTAGCTGTGTGACCTTGAGCAAGTCGCTTAACCCCAATTGTCTTGCCTTCCCCCCTCCAAAAAAAAAAGTTAACAAATATTTATTGAACATCAATCTTGTATTATATGAGGTCCTATGGTATAAGCAGCAAGGCTAGAATGTAAAGAGACTTGGCCTGGAGCGAGAAGCCCTAAATTCATCTCCATTCTGCTCTATCACACAGGACAAGATATTTAATCTCTGGGCCTTCTTCCATATATATAAAGTGGTAGAGTCAAAAGATACTCTCAGAAGTTCTTTCTTTCTTTATTTATTTATCTAAAATTTTGTATTATTATGAGGGTATTCCACACAAATTCAGAATAAATAGGTGTTAATCAGGGAGTACACAGCTGCTTACAGGAATTCAGTCACTAGATGGTATGATTGCTGAATTATTGTTAATGATCTCTGAAAAATCTTTGAAAAAATAAAAGAGATATAACTTGAGAAAAGCAATTTTTTTTAAAAGGAAAAGAGGGCAGATGCTGGAAATTAAAAGTCAATTAACTTGACTTTTAGTCCTGGCAAAGTTCTAGAATGTTTGATTAATGGTATCCAAATACTTGGAAAGAGAAAGTGAACACTAAACGCTAGCATGACTTCACCAAGAATAGGTCATGCAAGATTAACCTCCTTTCCATTTTAACAAGATAACTATACTAGCTGATTGAGACAATGCTATAAACATAGCATACTCAGATGTCAATGAAGCATTTGACAAATCTGTCATACTATTCTGGGTCTGACTCACTTCAGCCTGGTGTTTCAGGTTTTGTTTTGGAACAAAATTAAATACTTATAGACCATTCAACACTTAACAAGGGCATGGAAAGGCTATTCAGCAAGGAAATAACACTAGTTGAGATAAATAAAGCTCCCTACCTCATATCCATATAGAAATGTGTTTGGTCAGAAGGGTATGTTGTGTCCAAAGGGTGTGTTTACTCCCACACCAGTGGAATGTCTGTCAAATCAAAAGGACTTGCTCCTCATGGGCTGAATTTTTTATGCCTCAGTGAACCAAGATGTATCAACAGCTGGAGCCCTAGTTTCCTAGATCAAAAGTGTTAGAGACAGCTTCCTTGCATTTTAGGGGAAAACTAGCCCAGTTTATATGTCAGAGATCCTATAGCAGACATTGATCCTACCACACATGCTACTCCTGTGGACTGGACAGATATAGGTTAGATGATGATGGTTGGTGGTCTTAGAAGCCAAAATAAAGAATCAATGTCAATTTAGGAGATCTCTATTCAAGTGCTCTAGGGATCTTAGGTTGGCCCTGTACAGTTTAAGATTTTTATCAGTGATTCAGATGACACACTACCAAATCTCCAAGATGACAGTCTCTGCAGAGTTTCCAGGTCCTAACACTATCAGCATGATGTAATCTGAGAACAAGAACACTTGAAGGACAATACCATTGATAGGAAAACATTCCAATTTGGATGTTGCACTGGACATTCTCCATGAGAGCAGTACTGAACATTTCGGGTGAGCATACATCTCCCATGCAAATGATTCTTAGGTCTATTTCTCAGACCCAAGCCTTTCTTCTGACCTCTAGTCTCACATTTCCTATTGCCTACTGAGCATCTCAAACTAGATGTACAATAGACAACTTAAACTCAACATATCCCAAACTATCCTTATCTTCCTTCACAATCCTCCTCTCCTAATTTCCCTATTTTTGTCAAGGATATGCCATTTGGTCTAGGCATCACCCTCAACTTCTCACTCTCTCCCTCACCTCCCATAGTCAATCAAAAAACAACCTACTCCATACTCCCACACCTAGAACAAATCCTTTTATTATGGAGATTTGTTATGTGAAGTTTGGATTCAGTCAAAGGACTGCACTTGAGGACCTAGAGGACCACATGTAGCCTCTAAGTTGCAGGTTCCCCACCCCTACTCTAGTGATTCTCTATCACTTCCAAGATAAAATATAAAATTTCCTATTTGATTTTTTAAGCCCTTCACAGCCTGGCTTCTTCCTAACTTTCCAGTCTTCTTATACCTTCTGCTCCTTCATGTACTCCAGTGGCTTCCTTGCCATTTGTTCCTTATACACTATAGTCCATCTCCAGAACCATTTTCATTGGTTATTTCCCGTGTCTGGAATATTCTCTCTCTCTTTTCTCTGTCTCTCTCTCCCTCCCTCCTCTCTTGGCCTCTTGACTTCCCTAGTCTCCTTCAATTCTCAGGCAAAATTCCACCTACTCTAAGAAGTCATTCCTAATCCTTTTTAATGCCAGTGTCTTCCCTCTCAGATGATCTCCAATTGGACCTGTAACTTGCTTATACATATTGTTTGCATGTTGTTTCCACTCTTAGATTGCAGTTCTTTGAAGGTAGGAACTATCTTTGCCTTTCTTTGTATCCTTAACAATAAGCATAATGCCTGGGTACGTAGCAGGTAATTCATAAATGCTTCTTTACTTGACATGAAAATTTAATCAAGTTGAGAGATGTACCTTAATTCTCTGAAATTAAGAACGGTTGTGTTTTGTTTATGGTGTTCAAACTAGAGTGAGAACTTTTTTTGATTAAGATAGGTATCTTTGAACAGCTAGAAAGAGGAGTTAAAGACAGTTAAAAAGTGACTGGTTTCTGGAAGATATTTTTCCAAGGATGCATTGGCATTAATATTACTATTGCTGTAAGTAAATCAAAAGCTCTGTTTTAAAAAAAACCTTTCTCTTTACTGTGGGATTTTATCTTTTCTTACGGTAATTACTATAAAGTATAAGCAGAAATTGCTTGAATGGAAAAAATTCTGATGAGCAAAGGTAACTCTACCCATAGGAACTTCTAAGTAAATACACTTGCATATTAACAAACTTATAGAGGGGAAATGCAGAGTACAGTTTTTCTTCCACATTGGAAAATGACCTGAGAAGGGAGTCCAATATGGTGAAGAGTCTTGAGAGTATGTGATATGAAGACTGATTAAAGGAACTGGAGATGATTAACATAAACAGAAAACTTCACTTGTTATGATACTAGTCATCAAGCATCTGAAGGTCTATAATGTGAAAAAATGGCTTAGATTTTTTCTTCTTAGTCCAGAGATGCACAAGTAGAAGCAATAGGTAGCTAGCAGTATGTCTGGACACAAGTGTGTGTGTGTGTGTGTGTGTGTGTACGTACACATACACATACATGAATATATAGAGATAGCATTTATATAGTACTTCTGTATATTCTATAGTATATAAATATATACATATATGAAGCTAGTATTTATATGGTGCTTTAAGGTTTGCAAAGCAATGTATGATATCTCATTTTAATTTCCCAACAATAGTGTGATTTAAGTGTTGTCATCTTCATTTTGCAGATGAGAAAACTGAGACAAAGAAAGCTTAAGTGACTTAACTAGTAAGTATCTGTGGCAGGATTTTAATTCAGCTCTTCCTGACTCCAAATCTAGCACTCTTGCATTATGCCACCTAGCTGCTTTAAGAAAAAAACTTTCTTCCAATGAAAGACAATCCCTGGAGTAACTGAGTTCCCCTCCACTAGAGGTCTTCAAGTAATCAGATCAATACTTGTTGAGGATGTAAACATAATTTGCTATCAGGTATGGAAGGATCCTTGCAACTCTTGAAATTCTATGATACCATGTAACCCTAGGCAAATAAAAAAAAAAACCCTCTTGGTTTCAGTTTCCTCATCTGTAAAATGACTAGATTTTCTAAATTTCCTTCTAGTTTTATCTCTGATGATGCTATAAGTGCCACAGAATAGAAAGATGAAGATTATTGGGGGTTATAATGAAGGCAGATCATTAGTAGGCCACTTTGGTTCAGAGGTTGAATGAAATGAAATAGTAGGGGGTTTCATAGTTTATTTAATCTAAATAAATTTAAATATATATTAAGAAGAAATGCAAATCTCTGTAATTATAATTTATAATCTATAACAATTAGATCTAAGTATAAATTTGAATATGCATATAGTATTACAGTGGAGAAGAAACAGCATTGTAATGTTTTCATTCAAAAAAAGTAATATAATCAGACTAAACATATTTATTCTTAGAAACAGTTTATTTTATTAATATTTTTATTTGACCATAATCTATCTTAATTTGTTTAAAAACAGGGATATGAAACCTTGCACTAGAACATGGTGAAAGGAAAAGAAATGATCTAGTCTTTCTAAATCTGTAGATAACCCTCATCTCCCCACTTTTGGATATAAGGAAGAATTTTCTAAAATTTAGAACTGAGACCTTCTGAGTTTTTAATTCCCTGTCACTTTAAGCAGTCTAGGATGTCTATGAAAAGGATTATAACACTCATCAGAGAAAAGGATTAGGTAACACCTAAGAATCATCACAGTAGGGAGTACTGTGATAGTACAGTACTAGTGGATATTCACAAGAAAAAAGTTATACATGGCATTTTAGATTTAAAGCTGAAAGGGGGGCTCAGAGGTCATGCAGCCCACGAGATCAAATCAATGACTTGTCCAAGATCATACAGATAAGTAGTAACTACCTGACTCAAACCCAGATCATCTGCTTCCAAATCTAGGACTTGCCACTGCAACACTACAATGTCTATTCCAACTTCCAAGATTCCAGGGGCAATTTTTCAAGGTCAGATTGGAAGTAAAGGTGGCTGATTGTATTTTTACATGAACAAAAATAAAAGAACTCACTCAAACATAGCCGAGTAACTTCAAAATAATACGTTTTGCCTTTTTAAAATATCACCTTCTTTGAATATTATCTTGAACTAGCAGTCTCCTTACTATCTAACAACACAGATTTTATAAAGACTTGTCCACCAGCAATTCACAACTATTCACTTCAAAATTTATACTTTTCTTGGAAACATTTTTCCATTCTCTAGTCTAAAAATCCTGGTAGTATAATATCTTTCCATAACCACTCAATGCGCCTAACAGATAAGCTTGAAGAATTCACTAAAAGCTGGTACAAAATAAATACTAAATCACATTACTGGCAACTCCCACTAAAAACAGCCATAATTTTGCACCACTGGCTTCTCTCTAGTTTTTACTAACATAAGTTTCATTTCAAATGTAGACAAAGTCTATACCAGGGATGGGGAACCTGTGGCTTTCTAGGTCCTTGGGGGGAACCTTTTGACTGAGTCCAAGTTTGACAGAACAAATCCTTTTATTAAGGGGATTTGTTCTGTGAAATTGGGAGTCAGTCAAAGGGTCACACTTGAGGACCTAGAGGGCCACATATGGCCTCCAGGCCATAGGCTCCCCACCCTTGGATGCTCTGAGTAATATGTAACAACATCCAGATATGAAATGGCATCTCTAAACTAGGGGACTAACAATGGAGTAATGGCTGAAAAATCCAAGGGAGTCTTAGAATGATGGAAGTTTCCTGCACAGCTAGGAGGCTTGCGACCCAGAAAACAGGTCGGTGGTCGGCCAGGGCCACAGAACACACATACACAGATGCCTGAGAGACCTGGACGTCTATTTGTTTATTTAGGTTATTCGGCAAAGGACAGGAGCCCGGTTTTGCAGCCACTGTTTCTACAGCCCTAGCCCTGTTCTTCAAAATGCACGGTGCCCTTCATCCCTAGTCAGTGACGATCATACCACCAGAACTCGGAGCCGGGGCTCTGCGCGTCTCCGGCCATCTTGCAAGAATGGCCCCCCTCCCTCCTCCGTCAGGCCAGGCCGGGCTCGCGCGCCGCTTCCTTCCTCTCCGCCTTGCGCTGAGCACCCTGATTCCCCGGCCCGGCTCCGCAGACACGGGCCCTGACGTATCCCGGCCCACAAGGAGGCAGGCCTCCATTTTGTCCCCCAAGTCTCCTTCACGGGTGCCCCCGCCTCGCAGGGCTCCAGCGCTTCCGCTTTCTGGGAGGGCCGAGAAGCAGGGTGGAAGGAGTGTCTATGGGACTTTTGGGGGAAGGGTTTCTCTGGGGTTTAATCTGCAGCAGGGGAGGGGGCGTGAGGAGCAAAGGGGCCCCGAGGAGGGCTTCTCAAGGTGGACCCAGAAAAACCAGGGCAGCTGGTGACGTAACACGGAGGGGAAGCGGTAAACCGTCCCAGGCCTCCCTGCCCCCCCCCCCCTTTCCCCGGCTGCAGCGGACGGAGAGGACGCGGGTCGACCCTCAGAGGACAATGCGCCATTACCTCGTCCCTCCCCAGCTCCAACCATCCCTGGCCCTTTCGCCGCTTTTCCCGCCCTGCGCGCGCTCCATCTAACCACCCCCACATTCCTCTAGCACGCGCATACGCGCGCACGACGGTTGGGGAGAAAAGGGGGAGGGCGTGGAGGGAACTGTGACTGCCTGTTTGGCACCTCCTGTGTCTGACTCTCTCGAGACTCTAGTGGCGCGGTTGCTTCAGGACCTGTTTCCTCTCTCCTCCCCGGCCCTGTCGGCCCGTTCGTTAGAGCGGGGAGGCGGAGTTAGGAAGCGCCTTAAGAGAAGGTGTAATCCATTTCAGTGAACAAAGGAGTTGTCGGTCGCCAAGTCGGCCGCATTCGCGGCCACTTCGTGAAGCACTGCATTGATAGCATAGCTTCTAAAATGGCGGACGTGGTGTTGGCGGGGGCGGAGGGGGGCGGGAGGCAGGGGAGGGAGAGCTGGGGCGGACCCAGAGTGAGCTCGCGGTGGAGCGCGAGACCATCCGCTCTAGGCGGCACTTCCCGTTCGTCTCGGTGGTAGTGAGTGAAGGGCGTGCGACTCCGGCTCGTCATCATGGCAACTGAGACCGAGGCCGGAGAACCCGGGAAGGGGAAGGTAACGGGAAGGGCGGACCCAGCGGAAGGGGGAGCCCAAGCGCCGGCCCAGGGCCTCTTTAGACCACGCGAGCTATCACTTGGATAGTCTCCTGGGCCCAGGCTTGGAGCCTCGCGGTCGAGATGGGGGGAGGGGCGGCAGCAGTGCTGGGGAAAGTGAAAGCCTGGGGGTCAAGGGTCGTGCCGGGCAGCAGCCGGGAGCTAGCGAGAAGCTAGATCGTGGTGCTACTCAGCGTGAGCCCACAGGGTTTTAGCCATTCTTGGGGACCAATGTTCTATCCTTAAGACATTCGAAACACAATTGATTGGCAAGAGTTACGACATACCTAAATGATAATTTAATTAAAACGGTGAAAATTGCACGGAAGGGCACGCAGCCTCCTGGCAGGCATAGATTGAGCGAAGCTTTGTTTTTACAGAAGTTGGGGTGTTAGGAAAGGGGAAACGATTGGTTACAATTTCTTTACTGTTGTTTCTGCTGCTACAGCACATTATCTTAACATAGTAAGTACCATAGGTATAGGGACTAATATAGGGCTGATTTCAGTTGGTATAAAGATGGACTTTTTTCCTTCCCCGTGAGAAAACTCCCTCCACCAATGCAGATCAGTAAGTGTGGTCCGTGTAAAATAAAAAGACAAAAGAAAATATGAATAAGACTTTTAGAGACACGGTCCTCATTTCTATTTTGAGTTCGACACCACTTGGCCTAAAATGCGGAGGTTAGGGGTCACACAGGCAGTCAAATATATCGCAGACAAAACCTTGAACCCAGACTTTTCTAGTTGGAAGGCCAGTTCTCAATGCACTACACAAAGAACTACATACAGTAGCTACTTGCCACAATCAATTTCTATTTAATCCAGCCAGAATTTAGGGAGCATCTATTGTGTGCAGGCACTGGCAGCACAGAACAGCCATCCACTGTAGCGAGAACAAGCAAGGAGACAGGCACTAATGACTGGGAATTAAGGCGATCTTGTAGGAAGTGGCACTTAATTTAGGAACTTCAAGAGGCAAAAGTAAATAAAGGAGAACACTGGCAAGTAGGTATGACGGGCAGTTGTAGAGATAAGTATTCTGTAGAACCAGCGGGCCATTTTGAGTGGAAAAGAATTTTTGAGGGAGTGAATTGTAATTCACGCAGAGAGAGGCTGGAACCTGAGAGTTTTAGGTGCCAAAAGAATCTGTATTTTTGGTATTTGTTGAAATAGTTGGCAAGATGGTGGTGATTTTGATTCATATGCAGCCACAGCAGTTATCTGTTAAGGCTATATCTTATGGAAAACATTCAAGCCATATTATAGGTACTCAAAGCATTCAAGCCATATTATAGGTACTCTTAGTGTTACTAAATCGGAAAGATATTCGACTCTGAAACAAACTGAGGAAATAGCAAGTAGTAAGTATAGCGACCATCCTTTCCCTTGTCAGAACATTCAGTTTTTTTGAATCATTCAGATTTTTTGAAAGGAGACTTCTAAGGACAGATACACACACACATTCCATGTGGGGTAATACTAATTGTATTATCACAAGAGTCATGCCGAATCTTAAGAGTAATGTGCTGTGGTCATTTCATGACCATTATTGTGTTACCTGGGGATTTTTTTTAAATGGAGATTTCCTTGTTTTTGAATAGAATTAAGAGTCAGGAATACAGATATTAGAAATATCCTTAGTACTTTAAAGTACACCATACTGAAAGATTATGCTTTGTACATTTTAATCTAAATTTGACTAAGAGTTAACAAACACTAATATTTTACATTATACTTAAAAATGAAATCCCTCATACATAATTGGTACTTTTATTTTTATGTTTGAACAGATTTTATCATATTCTCAAAATTTTAAATATGATTACTTAAAATGTATTCTTGACTGAAATTTGTATACTTGGAAAGCTAGGTAACTTGATAACATGGTAGTTTTGAAATCTGAAATTCCAGATCCAGTTTTGTAATGGACATTGCATGACCTTAACTAAGAAGTCAACAGTTAACCTGTTTCCTCACCTGTACTGTGGGATATCCCAGACTGATGAATTAACTGATGATCATTTTCAAATACCAAACTTATTGGTCCATTAAGTAAACAGACAGATGAAAGCATCATTAGTGGCAAGTTTTGGGGGAAGGGGGCACTGTGACTATCTTAAATGTTTGGTTAGTATGTTTCACATGAAAGCATGAAAGTGGGAGCAGTTTCCCAGTCTCATCAAGATGTGATCCAATTAACTGTAATCTTTATGAAATAGTTACAGTAAAGGAAGGTCATCTGAATCTTTAAGAAACAGTAGCCAGACTAGACTTGGCCACGTCTACAACTGCAAGGACTTTTTAATGACCAGTATTGGGGTTAGCTAGACAAAAATACATAGAACAGGGAGGGCATTTTATCAGGTTAATTTTGATGTCTCAATAACTCTGCTCTACTTCCATACTAACCAAATAAATTTCTGATCTATAATTTGCTTTAATAGGAAAAGGAAAGCTTTGTACAAATAAACTGGCAACAATTCTCTTACAAGATATTTCTCATTGTGAACTATTAAAGAAGATTCTATTTTACGAATCTCTCATGGTTAGTGTGATTCAGTTCCTGGATCAGTGATTACCACTGTTAAAAATCAAGTTTTTGAAATTCAGAGCTGAAAAGCAGATGATAGTACAGAAGTTAGTGAGAAATAACCTTTTTTTTTAACTTTTCTTTTTACAGACTCTTATGTCTACACAAATCACTCCCTTCTGCTAGGACATTATCTAATTTAATTTAAAAATCATTTCCTTTATACATCATTCCACAGTATTTTGTTAAGTTTTCCCAGTTTGAGTTATGCTCTATTGCCATGCATCAGATCAATGTTTCTTCAAACTCCACTCTTCCCACAATCAAAAAAGGGCAGGTTTGATAGTTCATTCCATCAACAAGCATTTATTAAACATCTGATATGTTTCATATACTGTCCTATGCACTTGGATACAAAATTGTGAAGGGTTACTGCTCCCAAGAAATTTACATTTTTATGAGAAACATGTATGTACACAACTCAGACACAAGGTCAATTTCGAGAAGGCATTGGGGATGATCAGGCAAGACCTCCTGCAGTAGGTGGTGCATGAGCCTCATGAGTCTTGAAGGAAGCCAGGGATTCCAGCGGGCAGAAGTGAAGAGGGATAAAATTTCATAATTGGTATATGGCCAGTACTAAAGTCATGGAAATAAAACTTTTGTGGGAAGTGTGGCAAGTGGGCCAGTGTGGGCCAGTACCATGCTTTTGGGTAGATTGTGTGAAGGGGCTTATATTACTAGACCATCTTTATTCTGGCAAAATAATATAAAATTTACATGTAGGAATAAGATTTTTTTTTGCCCTTCTACTATATTGTTACCACATGCAGTAAATTGCTACCTAGCATGATTTGGTCATGTCTAAGGATTATTTCAGGTCATAATTCATTAAGTAATATTTTTACTTAATATTAATAAATTCTCATAAAATAGCAATTTTTTTTCTCCATAAGGTTGTAGTTAACAAACAGCTAGGCATTATAAATAGAAGTAATTCAAAGCAACTCATTATTGGGACCCTGTTACATTTTTTTTTGTCTAAAATCTTTTCAAAATACCACATGTATGCTGAAGATAGTACTACTGAATTATGGATTATTAGCTTTGCTTTAAATTACCCACAATCTGTAGTCTGATTTAAGTGGACCTAGAGTCTCCACAGAAGATAAGATGACTTATGAGCAATGATTTTAGGTCATGTGCTGCTAGAACGAGCAGGTTAATATACAAAAAAAAAAATTATGACCAACTTTTTTATCTCCAACGAAGATAAAACCTGGAATATTTGGAATATAATCAATCAGTAAACATTTATTACCCCCTATTTTATGCCAGGCACTGTGCTGAGTGTTGGGGATTCAAAAAGAGGCCAGACAGCCCCCCTACCCTCAAGGAGCTCACAATCTAATGGGCAAACAAATGTGTACAAGAAGCCATATACAGGAAAAACAGGAAATAAAAGGCAAGGCACTAAAATTAAGAGGTTGAAAAAGATTTTCTGTACAAGATTAAATTTTAATGGGGACTTGAAGGAAGCCAGGGAGGCCAGTAGACAGAAATGAGGAAGAGTATTCCAGGTTTGGGAGACAGCCAGAGAAAGTTTCTGGAGTTTCAAGAATATCTCACTATATCCTCCCAGTCACCCAGTGAGGGCTTACAAAATAAGGAAACTCAAGTTGAGTTAGATTAAATGACTTATCCAAGTCACACAGCCAATAAGTGGTGTGAGGCAAGATGTGATCTTGGGGGATCAGGAAAACCTATCTTCCATGCTACCCTAGGGTGCTCAACTTTCGTTCTAAATGTTTTTCAATATATAATATAGGATTTTAAAGGAATCCATTTGCACTGAAATAGTTATCAATATCTTACTTCAATATTCAACATCTTACCTAGAGATGCTAGGCTAATATCAACTGGAATTTGTATCTGACTACACTGAAAAGTTTGGTGCATGTGGACAAAGTAGAAAACCATAAAGCTCTCTCTTCAGGAATATAGTTTTGGTTTTCTTATCTAAAACAAGCTTCTCAATAAAGTCAAAGAATTCCCTTTTTAATTAACCATAAAGTTGTCGGCTGTTAAGACTTCCTTGAACGAAAGTTAGCAATTTTTAATTACCTGCTGGAAGGAGAAAGCAGAAAACAGTCGACAACTTAGTGGACAACGTAAGAAAGACACCATGGCTTGTGTTAGGGATTGTTTGATTTCCTCTTCACATCCTTCACCTATATGTACCCAACTTGCCTGAAAGTGGTTCTGCCAGAATATGATAGCAAAGGCAGTTCTGCTGCCTGGCATGTTAACATCTTATCACTTAAAGCATATCAGTTAACACATTTTTATTAGCCAAACTGGACTACTACCTATTCCCTGTACACAACATTCTATCTCCTAGTGCCATCCAGGAACTGATCCTCGGGACTAGGGTCCTTCTTCACCTCTGCCTCTTTGAATCCTTAACTTCAGACAAGGCTTAGCTCGAAAGACACATCTCCTGGAAATTACTTTTACACATATCTAGAATTTATTTTTCTGTGTATAAATAACATATAAATATTTGTCACATAAGTGCTTAATTTATCTTGATGAATAAATAAATGCCTACTATAGTTATGTCACATTCTATGCTGTGCACTGAGGTGTTGCAGGATATAGATATAAGGAGTTTGTAATATAGTTGTAAAGTGGAAACGATAAAAAAAAAAGGCCTCAAAGTATTTTAGTTCTGCTGTGTAACCTTAGATATATCACTTAAATCTCTCTAGATTTCAATTTCCCCATCTCTCAAAAGTAATTTTTGGACTAGATGATCTCAAAGGTCCCTTTGAACTCTAAATCTATAATCCTAAGGGAAACATCAATATAGACTGGAATACAGAGAAAGCCTAAAGGAGTAGCTTAAACTGAACCTTACAAGGACTGGTAGGATTTAGACAGGTAGAGAGGATTGAGAACATTTCAGTTGGAAACAAAAGACTTGGAGATGAGCATTATGGTATCTCTATTACCTGGATTGGAGGGTCTGGCCTATAGGGGCAGAACAAGGATATAAGGTGCATAAGCAGCTTAGGGCTTCAAAAGGTAGGCAAAGATATGTAGATGTGATGAGTCACTAACCAATCATCTGGGTGGAGGGAAATGCATAGATTGTACTTGTATTCATTTTATTTTCAACTTTGGTATTACAAACACCATCTCAAAAATACTAGTCTTGATTCCTTTAGACTACTTGGGTAGGTTCTGTTGGTTCAATAAGATATAGTTGTGATCAGAAGTGAGAAGCAAATTACTAATTTACTTCATGATTAATAGTAACCAGTAACAAACATTTTTTTTAGGCTACAAATTTCCTAACCAAGGTGGATCCACTTTTGGTGGTATACTCCAGACTTACAAAAAGGATAGAAGTGTAGCTGGCTGGATAAGGAGAAAGGATGAGCACCACTGCATCTTGGAAAGCTTGCAGTTATGTCAGAGAAAGGAATTTTCCAACTTTTTTCTAATAGATAATCACAAAGTAGCCTGCCTAGAAGCTAGAGTTCTGAAACCTAATATTAGCACTGATCTTGGCAGATCCCCCTAATCTCTATCAAGCTTCATTTTCATACAATACAGATCTATATATGTATAATACATGTGTGTATAGAGAATACAGAAAACTGCCACTTCACAGTAACTCATGAGCTTCAACCCTCCCAGCCCCCACTACCACAAAGCAAAGTTTAGATCTTTGTTAAATTGTGTATTTGTGGTGCATGAAGAATTGAATAGCTGATGACACTCCCCCCTACCCCCTCAGAGTTATAGCCTACCCAACTTTTCTTGGGTAAAACTTTGCCAGCTACTATTTATGTTAGTGTTTATGTATTTTTCAACCATTTAACATGTATAAAATTGTGCTACCGTTAGGTTCCATTTTCTTATGTGTCACAGACAGAATATTTGGGTGTTGTGCCTTAACCCTATTTCCCTCATAAGTCCTATGGTTTTTAATTGCACAAATTTGCTTTTTTGAGAACACAGGTATCAAATTACAGCAGAACTGACTCTTAAGTACAAATAAGACCTTATATATACATATACACACACAAAAATCATGGAAGCCACTAATATTAAGGAGGATCATGAAAGTCTTCTCATATTAGAAGGAACTTTATCTCGCACTTTGAAGCCTGGAGCTAAGAGTTACTAGCCATGTGACCTTGGGCAAGTCACTTAACCCCAATTGCAAGATTGTTTTGATGGACTGGAGTGAGATATGTGGCAGGGAGAACCAGAAGTTGGAATAGTCCAGGTGTGAGGTGATGGGAACCTGCATTGGCATGGTTGCATGGGGTAGGAGAGGAGCAGATGTTATTAAAGGTAAAATTGACAGTACTTGGCAACAGGTTGGATATGGGAAGTAAGAGAGTGAGGCATCAAAGATGAGACCTAGATTGAGAGCCTGGATGACTGGGAAGATGGTGGTGCTGCCCTATTATGTCCAACTTGATGTATACGTCTTAAATGTGTCCAAAACTGAACTCATCTTTCCCCTCAGATCCTGCCCCTTTCCAACCTTCCCTGTTACTGTTGAAGGCCATCATCCTCCCAGTCATCCAGGATGCATTTCTAACTGCCTATGAGATGAATCCAGTTTTGGACATGTTAAGCCATCTACAGGACATCAAGTTGGATATATGATAGGCAATTGGAAATGTATTCTGGAGGTTAAGAGGTTAGGGCTGCTAAGTAGATCTGAAGAATCATAAGCACAGAGATAAACAAAACAATGGGAGCTAATCAGATATCACCAAGTGAAATAGTAAAGAAGAGGGCTAGAAGGTGATTGTGAGCAAAGGCTGAAGAGAAGTCAAGGATAAGCATTTGGAAAAGACCACTAGAAAAGATCCTTAATAACTTTAGGGGAGGAGTTTCAATTGAAGTTGGAAGCCAAATTGTAGAATTGAGAGGTAAGATGTGGAAGTACATATCCTAGATAGCGTTCTCTAGGAGGTTAGCTACAAAAAGAAGATGAGATAAGAACTAGTAATTAGGATGTAAGTAAGGGGATCAAGTAAGGTTTTTTTGAGGACTAAGGAGATACAATATAAAGGAGGTAAGTGAGAAGGTAGAGATGGAGGGGGGAAACTTCCGGAGAAAATGGGATGGAATGGGATCATTCATCCAGGGAGAGAAATAAGTTTGCCAAGGAAACAGGAAGCTCTGCATTTTCTTTTTTGATTTTTTTTTTTTGGTTGTTTTTTGGAGGGAAGAAGGTAGGGCAATTGGGGTTAAGTGACTTGCCCAAAGTCACACGGCTAGTTTTTTGTGTTAAGTGTCTGTAATGGGAATGTAAATTTGTAAGATCTTCCCTGACCCTAGGCTAAGGTGAACCTGGAGCCTGGGGTAGGAGGCTTGTATTTCAGTAGATACTTCTTGATTGGCCAGTGAGTCAATAGGGTTGTTACATTCTCTGAGCCAGGAGAAGCCTATATAAGCCCTGATGTGTAGCTTTGTTTTGGGGCTCACTTTGAGAAGTGTTCTGTGATTTGATATGGATTCTGGGAAGCGTTGTCCAGAGCCCCCCGGCTTTGAAAAACCCAGATGTTGACTGGGTATGGATGTAATGGTTGGACAGTTTGAAAACTGTCTACTTGATCTGTTTCTCTGTCTTGATAATTCTGTCTGTATACTTTGAAGTTCGGGGTGCTGACGTCTTTCCCCTCAACTAGGTAAACGATATATGTTTGACTGATTAAAGTAAGCTTGTTAACCCATTTTGAGTTGCTTTCCTTTATCAAAGCAGATCCAAGAACCTGTATTGGCAGCCACCCTGAGGACGCTTGGGGTGCTTGCTGCCACATTGTCTAAGGCTGGTTTTGAACTCAGGTCCTCCTGACTCAAGGGCCAATGCTCTATTCACTTCACCACCTATCCACCCCTGAAGCTCTGCATTTTTCGAGAGAGGTTGAATAATATAGTGGCAGAACCTAGGTGATGTGAGAAGAGGGATCTCAACAAATGGCTTCAACTTTTTCAGTAAAATATGAAAATAACAAATGATCTGGTTTTATAACATCTTCAACTGAACTGAGACATTTAAAACAGGAACTGCTTTCTTCTAGTTCACCTGCACCTTGTTCTACTCAGCTTGTTTGAGAAATACATAATTTCAGCCAATTAGTCCCAACAATCTCTCAAAAGGAGTGCCCAACCATGATGTTCTTGAAAAGTGGTTACAACCTCTGCTTGAAGACTGTCTCCTGAGCTAATCTATTTCACTAGCATTTACATGGGGCTTTAAGATTTGCAAAGGCTTTACAACATCTGATCCTCACAGCAACACTGAGCTTGCTGAGGAAGAATTCCAGTTCTGGTCTTACTGATCCCAAGCCCAGCAGTTTATAGACTTGGGCCACCTTGCTGCTACTTTATGGATAGGTTAGGAATTTTTTTTTCTAATATCAAGTCATAATTATCCTTTTTTGCATCTCCCATACCCTGCTTCTGATTCTGCCTTCTGGGACCAAACAGAACAAATCTCAATTCCACTTCTAGATACAATCAAGAAGCTGCTTATGGGAACCTCATCTGTAAAGTCTTAGTTGCTGTCCACTGTATATCCAGTTTATCAATGTCCTCTTTAAACTGAAGA
Source organism: Petaurus breviceps papuanus (assembly GCF_028583685.1). NCBI lineage: Eukaryota > Metazoa > Chordata > Mammalia > Diprotodontia > Petauridae > Petaurus > Petaurus breviceps. Next base: position 4,702,682 of record NW_027187343.1, on the reverse strand, counting down.
AAGGACTCCAGATGTAGGGGGACATACTGCAAGGAATTTTAATAAAATCCATAAAACAAGATAGCATTTGATAAAAGATATATTTTTTTCTAAACTCTCACTAATCTTAACTTCATGAACATGTATTTTCCACTTTACTGTTTTACTCCTAATACAACTCAGTTTTCCTGGATAGTATTGTGGTTCTGACACACTACGTGTCTGAACAAAACTAGTGACAGCACAACCAAGTAGTGTGGTGCAGTGCCAAGAACTCTGGATTTAGAATCAGGACCTGGATTTGAATATTATCTCTGCCATTTACTATCTATGTGACCATAAAGCAATTCACTTCCTTGCTGAGACCATCTCATCTGCAAAATATTTGACTAGACAACTTTTAACATCTCCTGTTAAGTTCAAAATTTATGATTCTATGACCTTTGAGCCTCAATTTCTTCATCTGTAAAAAATAAAAAGAATTCTATTTGTACTGTTATTTGCACACAGCACTTAATCTGATGATCTCATTTGATTTTCAAAACAGAAATAAGTGAAATTCAACAGATGAGATTTTAAATCAGTATTCCATTCCACAGTCAAGGACTTTCAGGTAAGAAACAGCATTTGTTGGGGCAGCTAGGTTGCGCAGTGAATAGAGCACTGGCCCTGTAGTCGGGAGGACCCGAGTTCATATCTGGTCTCAGACACTTAACACACTCACACACAAAAACTAGCCTGTGACCTTGGCCAAGTCACTTAACCCCAACAGCCCATCTCAGAGTCAGGATAACCAAACATCCCTGTTTACATAAATAAGTCTTGGTCTTGACAACTCACCTGAGTTCTGTTTACCAAAGCCAGTGTGGTTGCTATGTTTTACATATATTTTGAGAAAGATGCTTTTCAGTAGGGAAAATTTCTCAGTGTACTCTGCTCTTTTTACAGGTTGGCAAAAATCACATGCTTAAAGTCAAGAATAGAATCAAACAGGACTATTATAAAAAGTTGTCCTTGAAATTTATTTAAACATTGTCCACGCTCTAGGGTCTGAATGGGTTTCCCAAAAGTATTCTGGTTCATAATTCAAGTTACTGTCTCTGCTTTTGAAATTAATCATATACTGATTTGTGTATCTCGTTTAGTATTTTTATATGCTAATAATGTGTGCTATTTGTTCTATGTATTCTGTCACCCAAACAAAATTTTAAACTCATTGAGCACAGGATTTCTTACGCTGAGTATCCCAAAACTCATTGCAATTTTAAGCTGTCATAGCTTGTATTTGTTTTTATTCCCCCACATGGCAAACCAACCATTTCAAATGCATGGAAAGGTTGCAAACTGCATTGGTAAAAGAAACTACACCAGAAAAGTATCAGGGACCTTACTACTACTACTCTGATTACTATAAATATATGGATATGTTACATGTCAGAGTAAGTGATATTGTGAGAAAAACTTGAGAAATTTCTAGCCACTTTTATAGATCTAAACCTTTCCATTTTATAGATGTTTATAATTTATAAAGTTGAGGCCTAAGATGGCTTAATACTTACCAAAATAACTTGTTATTAGCAGAGCATGATTTACAATACACATCTCCTAACTCCTATGCCAGTGATCCTTCTACTTATCACAATTTTAATTTTTAATACCCATTTTTCTCTTACAGATAAAAAAAGTATTAATTTTTCTTTCCAAGTCTACTAAAAGTCTAGTCTAAAACTTCCCTGGCCTTATGACAATTATTTTCCTGAAGTTCCAAAAACAGCTGCTGTTTCTTTTTCTAACTGGAAATTCATCTACTAAGAACTTGGGGTTAAGTAATTAAAAAGAATAAAAGGCACAAAAACTTTGTTACAAGTGACTTAAGTAGAGAATATTGTCATTATAGAATTAAAAGCAGATGTTATTTTGCTATAAATAAAGCATAAGACTGAATGTTGTAATCTTATTAGCAGTTTTGGTTCAAAACAGATTTCTATTATATATGAACAGATAGGGTGTGGGGGGCTTTATGTATCTGCACACACATGTGCATTCTGTCCCAAACCAAAATAAACTAGCTTTACATTTTCAGGACTGCGTAACTCATTTAGGCCACTCCCCAGTTAAATCTGTGTATGTATGCATTTTTTTTTAAGTATTTAAAGTTATTAGCAGCTAACCAATTCCTCTGACCAAGGCTTTCTGATCAAATTTTCAGGATTTCCATATTCAGTAAACTCACTATCTACTTAGACAATTTCCCACATTGTGTGCCATAGATTTTTGGCTCCAATGATTATAGATAATGGAATACTGTTGGAAAAGCAAGTTAAACATATAATAGCAGTTGAAATTTTAAAAGATACATCTTTGGAGGTGGGGAATATTTAAATTCAAAATGTGAAGGGAAGATGTGGTTGTGAATGCCATCTCTACCAAATAAACTTGACAAAGAAAATATTTCCTTTTCTTCAAATGACTTTTTTTTCTTTTTCTTTAATTCTAGCCCTTTAAGCTTCTAGGGATTTTAGATATCCAAAATGTACCCTGTGCACGAGACTCTGTCCTCTATGGCTCATTAGGATCTGTCCTAGCTGGCTTTGGACATTTTTTATTTACTAGTGAGTATTTGCACTTAATAAATTGTATATATCCATATAAAAATGTTTTTTTCTAATTGCAATAGTTTCAGAGATAAAAACTAACATCTGGGTGATATTTATTTACTAGGTAGACTTAGAAGATCTTGTGACATTGCTGTAGCAGTATTTATTTTGGGAACTTTAGGATGCTGGTATGTATGCTTATTTTCTGAACAGAGGTACTCAACATTTCTTAAGTGAAATCTAAGCTACTCTAGATGTCATCCATCTGTAATAAAGAATCCAAAGGTTTTAAAATCTGTCCTTCCTATCTTTTCTAAATGTATTTTTTCCCCCTCATGGAAAAAATGCAAATTAATTTATTTTGGTTATTTACATACTTTAATAGACAAAATGAATTTTTAATAAACTGATGTGGAATTTTAAATACAAGTTTAACAAAATAAGGAACTGATTTGATTAATTTTTTGAAACCAGAATTCTTGATATACAGAATATCCAATCTATAGTGTATCAGTATCTGGCACCTATTGGCAAAGTCTGATATGATATAAGATTCCAGTTGCACCAAACGCTTAAATACCTGTCATAAGAAGGGTTTTTAAGGAGAGTATGTGCTGTGGGGATCTCCAAACGCAGAAACAGCTTTGCTGTGTAAGTAAAATTAGACAAGACGGGAGACAGGTGGTGGCAGGATCCACAAAAAGCTGCAGGAGAAGAAAATTAAGCCTATTTTCTCCTTGAAAATGGTTATACTGACATGCATGATCTCTAGCAAATTGCTTGCCCTCACAATGAGGGGGGAGGGAAAGAGAAATTTGAACTCAAGATATTTTAAAAACAAATGGTAAAAATTACTTTTTACTTGTAATTGAAGAAAAGGTAAAATATTAAATCAATTTTTAAAGAAAGAACTGTCATATATAAGTATTTTTAATACTTAATATTAAAAGTTTGGGAAACACTTTTTCAGTGTGGCATAGCCTCAAACAATTTTTTAAAAAAATTGAAGAACATCTGTTTATCACTAAGTCAGTATTTCAATTTGTAGTAGTAGTGATCTCTAAACACATAATTTTTTAGTCTTTAGGAAAAGAAATGTAACTGTTACAAATTACCGTTATTTCAGTATGAATTTTTTTGTCAATCTTTCTTAAAGGTTTCCTTGTAGATATAATTATGCAAAGCAAAGAATCCAGCAAAGAATTGTCCAAGAAGGAATAAAAAACAAGATTTTGTTTGAAAGCACCCACCTTGATCCTGAAAGAAAACAAATCAGCCCCAAAAGCAGCAGCTCTTAATCTATGCCAGAAGGCTAAGGTACACTTAAGAAGCCCTTTGAAATCACAGACTATGAGCAAAGTTGATCAGCTGTAGAAACATTCAACAGGGACACTTGAAAAAAATGGAAATGTTATTTTAAAAATATCTGCAGTGTATAAAAGTGGTTAACATTTCATTGTCATTGTAAATGTCAAACTTTTCTGCACTATCTAGAATTGTGATGGTGAAATAAATGAAAAAATTAAACCTGGCACACTTGGACATTTTTTAAAGTATGAAATTTTTGTCTTTTTGAAATTATGATTCTGGGGCAGCGTGGTGCAGTGAATAGAACACCAGCCCTGGAGTCAGGAGGACCTGAGTTCAAATCTAGACACTTAACACAAAACTAGCTGTGTGACCTTGGGCAAGTCACTTAATCCCAATTACCCCCCCCCCCATAACAGCAAAGTTTCATCCATTTTTATCTTTTGGAATACCATAACAAGTTAATGTTTCTAGGACTCAAAACCTTGCTTTTCATTTGTAATATTCTGAAACTTAACTTTAGAAAAAAATCTTCCCAGTTCAAAATGAGATTTAGTAGGTTAGATGTCCTCTATTCCACCTTATACTTCGAGAAAACTTAGGACTGCAAAGCTCTTAGAACCCTTAGAAATTATGGGGGGAGGGGATTAAAGTTACTTACCCTTAGATTTTCACTCAGTCCTCATTTCTCTTTTTTCAATATAATGGTCCATCTCTAGCATTCACTAAACGAAGACACAGAGATGCACTTTTAATATAAATGTCTAAGAACATTTCAAGAAAAAAAAAACTAACATCTTTTTATCTATTACTATTTATTAACCTTTGTCACCCACCCCAAAGTTTTAAAAAGTTGTCATAAGGGGTGGCTAGGTGGCACAGTGAATAGAGCACCAGCCCTGGAGTCAGGAGGACCTGAGTTCAAATCCAGCCTCAGACACTAACATTTACTAGCCATGTAACCTTGGGCAAGTCACTTAACCCCAACTGCCCTGCCGTACCTCCCCCCCAAAAAAAGATACTGATTTCTCATTTAATCAGCTACAGACCTAACCTCTGCCTAAATTCCTTATTTGTGTCAGCATATTTTCATTTTCTAGGGCATTAGGATAGTCTACTTTAAACAGGTATATGTTTTGTGTACATATGAAATGATATGTGTATTATAAGGACAAATCCATTTAAACATACTGGGTATGGGGCATTGCTCTACCTATTTTTCTCTGGAAATTGCAGTTAAGTCTCTACTGAGAAAAATCCTTATACCTCTATCTGGATGGATCTTCATAGCCTTGGAGACTAGGAGAAACTTCAGGTATCATCTAAATCCAATCCACTCATATTGAAGATGAAGAGGTATAGAGAGATCATGATTCGCCCAAGATGATCCCCCAACTTTCATCCTGCTTTTCTTGGAACTAGTTCATTTTATTCTTAATGAAGCAAAACTTACTACCTTTTCCCTTTCTCAGGATTTTCTAATTAAGAGTATTTATGTAGAAGAATGAGACTGGTTGACAAAATGGAAAATAGATAAGTGTTTCCTGGCAAGGATAAGGTATCAACTGGTAATAGTAAAAACTAGTCATTTAGCAATTGTGTCCCCTGGGATTGTACAGGAGTTGCCAAAATTGTTTTGGCAACCAAAATTAAGGTAAGAATGGGGGGAAAATATGGCATGTACTTATCTAAAAAGAAAAATACTTTTCAAAGTAAAAAGTGTTACACAAATCTAAGATGGCATTTTTTTTCTTTGTTCCCAGCATCCAGGAAGGGGAAATTGAGATTTGCTTCAAGTATATGAAGCATGTTACCTCTTCTCGCCTTCAAGCTATCTTAGCTTATTATGGGTTAGAATAAATATTTTAAGAAATGCTTGAACAAATGTCTTAACTGTGGTGTGGCTTTTTTTCCTAAGCAAATGGTTCTTTTATACATTTGAAGTACTCTGAAAGCCAGATTTCTCAGTATATTGATGTTTCTATTTGGCAACCAAAGTAATTGGTGGTTAGGGAAAGAGAGAAAACAGCAAGTAGCATAAGGAATACATTTGTAAGAACACTTGACTTTCTTCACTGGTCTGCTTTATTCAAATCATCAGGACCAGAACATCCAGATAGAAAACTGGACTGGGAGTCAGCATCACTTGGGTTGTACTTTTGATTCTGACAATTTCTGATTAAGATGGTTAATTCTTTTAACTTTTCCCTGGATGTAAAATAAGCAATCTACTGAGATTGATATGAGGTCACCTTCTTGAAGTGAATAATTTTGCATAAATTGGACATCTGGATAGACAAAATAAGAAAACAAAATAAGGTTGCACAACATTTTACTTGTAGGATTTTTTTAAAATCCATTTTGAAAATGTATTATCTACTAAAATTGAGTGGTACCTTGACTATGTTAGACAATTAGAGCACCTCAGAATGAAATTAGCTGTATAATAAAGTCTTCTGTTTTGGAGATACCTGCCAGTGTAGGTATGACTTTTTGGATTTTGAATTAACTATTTTTTTTCTAATAATGGTCTTAATAAAAAGACACCTTACCTTTTAGAACTAAAAGGCCACCTGGGGCCATCAGCAGCACAATTCCTCCACATTCCATTAATTCAGAATTTTCAGTCTAGGTGAAATGGCAGTAGGTACCAGCTAAACAGCTGATGAAATAGAATGGCGGTAATTAGAAGTTTCAGTGAAAACTGGTTCATTATCTTGTTACATGTACATAAGGTGTGTTCAGTGCTCTTTGATGCTTTTGTTCCCTTTACCATCCCACGACTTTCTGTACTATTTGCTTTTAAAACCTCAGGAATAGGACCAGATGGCCATGGGAATTTAAAATTTAACCAGGAATCTTTTCTTTAACTATTGGTTCAAGATAGGCAGAGGTTGTGACTATGATTGTGATTTAAGCTGAGGATAGTCCTGTGAATCTGAAAAGTTGGCCCCTTTCATCTATTTAAAATAAGGGTTTTCTTGGTATTAAAATCAGGGTTATTAATTTCTCAGCAAAGACTAGGTTCATCCCGTTATTTTATGAAATTAACATCTGAGATATTTTTTGAGGCCATTCAGATGTTGTAATATTGCTATACGTTAGGGAGTGCTGATTATGGAAATTCATTTCACTTGGTTTACTGCATTGTTTTTTTTCTATTTTCCCCCTAGGAACATGTTTGTAAAAATTGTAGATTTTCGCGACACCTCAGAATATTATGCTCCATAGGGAATTATTCTTCCTCACCAGATCACTTTAATAAAATATTATAGCAAACGAGAATTTGTTCCCCATGACCCTTTTTCACATTAAATACGCAAACTTCACAATGTCACTAATGAAAAATCAAAATCTCCTTTAAAATTGCTTAAAATGTAAAGTAGCATGTCACATGTGAAAAAGCCTTCAAATGATCTTAAAACTTGTTGCAGGAAAAAAAAATTTAGTCTAAGGTAGTATTTCTAAAAAAAAAAAAAACAATTCCATATTTTACCCTATACAAAATTTATGATTTTTAGAAGAGCATGAAGTCACTATAAAGAATATTTGGCAAAGTACATTAATTCCAAACCATAGTATTATCTGAAATCTTTTCTTGTTGCATTCTCACCTTCCTATTTTGATGTTTCCAACTTTGCAGAAGTATTTGTTCTTTCATATAGTTTTCCCCAGTGGACAGCTGGGTAAATGGGATCAAGGGCCTAATGGGACTATTCTTGTGTCATTAATATTTTGCCTCTCTAGAGTTGGTAGACTAGATGATTTCCAAAGTTCCTAAACCTTCTGGCTCCAAAGCTGATTTTGACTTGTTTCTAAGATCAGCACAGCAGTTCTTTACAATCATGTGCTCAGTTAAATGTGATACTCCCCCCTCTCCAGCCACCCTTTTTTGGTATTAATATAATTTCCTCAGTTGTTTTGTAGTAAAAGGGCTGTTAACTGCTTGTTTGCCTAGCTGGTAGGACATGAATTATTGCCAACTTTCAGCACTCAAACTACTAATAGGCATCAAATATAGAATGAGTAGCATTTTAAAATTTCTTATTTCAAGACAATGTCTTAAATATTTTGCTAAGAATTTATTTCCATAATATTGAGACTTAAGAGGTTTTACTTTGGAACTTAAAAGGAGTGTTTTGTCATTTTAAAAATGTCAATTACCTTATCTTGGAAGAAAGGCTGCTTCATCCAGGAATATGTGAAAGTTACATGTGGAATCAGCACTGATTGCTTCTTACTAATTTTCCCAAAATAAAATTTAGTTGCGTTCCAATATTAGTAATACTTAAAAGATTTCAAAAGATCCATGATTTCCTCCATGTGGATATTCCCACTACCAAAGCAGGTCACCCCAACTCAGTGCCTCAGTAGATGGTGTTCAAAACTGTGGGCAAAATACTTATCACCTTGTGGGCAAACTTCCGGTGAGCATTCTCTTGATTTAGCTAAGCACCATGGTCCTCACATAATAGTGAGTTTTTTTCCTAGTTTGGTAGGGTCTGCCAGAGCATGTACCCTAGTGGCATAGCTTTCAAGGACCCAGCTTCATCTTCATGCCAGGATGAGGCTTCAGCATAAAACCTTACTGGAAAACTAAGAAGAAAAAGGCCTGGAATAAATGCATTTAGCCACTGTTCACAATTCCTCAACTGATCTCATCAAGGATTATTACTTCCATTACAGACCCATTAATTAATATAGCCTAGGTTCGATGCCAAATTGAACCTAAAATCCAACTAAAATTCTCAAGGCGTTTATTAATTGGTAATAAGTCAAAATTTCCTTAATTTGTATGTAGGCAATTTTCTTAACTTAGAATATAGGGTATTCAATGGAAACCCCTTAAGTGGGGCTTAATGCACTACCATTTTTCATTATAAAATCTTCACAAAATAGGAAAACAAATTAGTATTGCTAATCAAAACATACTAAGAACCATTCCAAGATATCTTCCAACAGTTCTATCAGACTAAATGCTGACAGAAAGCAAAACATTTTGGTTATATGAAATATAAGATGTTTTATTTAGTTACCAAACGGCTAAATAAACTATGATAAATGTACCTGAAATCCAGTATTCAAAGGCAATTTCTTCAGTTTCCTCATTCATAAAATGAGGTTGGAGCAGCTTATCTCTAAAATCCTATGTTCTGTGTTCTGATGAACCATTGCCACTTGATGATTGAGAAGTGGTTATGGGGACTTTAGGTAGATACCTTCAAAAGAAACTAGGCTATGTGCCTGACATTGACTTTTAAGAGCCAAGTTCTCTTCAAATGATGGTGTGATGTTTAGATTCTAAGTGCAATCATTAAGACCTTTCCTTAGCTGTTGCTTCTTAGTTGTCTTATCTAATTATCAAGGTTTGTTCTTTTATATTTGAAGCCGGTATATTTTACATAGATCCGGAAACAATTTAAAACTTCACAAAGCTACAAATTCCTTTAAATATAATATAAATTGCCTCAACCAGCTGTCATCTGATCAGTGACTGTTTAGTTGCAAAAGCCTATAAACGTATTTCATGATACATCTCACCCCCCAAAAATGCTGGTGTTTCCTCCCAACCCCACATTTATACCCCTCTGGGGAATAAAGTGTCCCACTTAAAACTTTTCAGATGACCTGAAAGCTTACAAACGATAAACACTACTTCCCTGCCTCATTTAAGAGTATTTTGAACTTTTTTTAAGGACTTTGGCCCACTGTTCTAACTTCAATCATGTATTTAACACTAGTACACTCAAAAGGCTAATGAGCTAGGTTTGTATGGCTGTTAGAAATATCCGAAAAGGCAATTTCTATTTTTCACATAATCCTTGTCTCTTCCTTTGATGTCAACTTCTCAGTGTAAGTTTCTAGCATTCTTCTGTATCTATGACCTATCTATATCCATGACTCGAAATTGTAGAGAATACAAATTACTAAGTTTGGAAAACTGTTAACCCTAATTTTACATCTAATTTTGCTGCTAAATTCTGTTTCTTCCCAAGCACAACGTACATTTGGTAGTCACTTTGTTAGAGGCTTTCCCTCTGAGTTCCTGGTCATGTTCAAAAAGGTTTGAGAGCCATATTAAGTAGGGTGTTATATATATATCTCTAATAACATGAAACTAAGGAGGTGCATTTAATCCCATAAAAATAGATTCCATTGAGTAAAACCAATTCAGGGATAGCAATAACTACAACATTGCCGCCATAGGCTAATTTTTGTACAGAAAACCCTCTAAAGCCTGACTGGTTTTTTGAATGTGTGCCACTGATGGAATGAATGGTTCAGTGCAAAACCCATCATGCCTCAAAACACTTCACACATGACAACTGTCATCTTTATTTAAAGAGTATTAATTGCTTAATGACCCAGTTCTTGAAATTGCTCTCTGCCTTTAAAATATTAGATCTTAACTTAGCATACTTTGGATATAGAATATGTGACAGATGTGTCCAGAAAAGTAACTTAATAAAACCTTCACTTGGTCGAAGAAATCGTAAACAAAACTGAACACATCCAAATATTAAGAATTTTAAGTTTCTCCCCACCCCCACCAAAAGTAAAAACAAAAATTTAGACTATAATCTAAGCAAGGGTTTTTAAAATGTAACAATTACAGAAATTAACGAGGCCACAATTAAGTTAACAAGGCTTTTAGGATATGCTCAAGGACAGACATTTAATATACTAAATATTCTTACTTCTGTACTTTCTAGGCACTGATCGAATTGTGTAGGTATTCTGGTCATTAACTACTGTTCATGTACTGAATTGCAAAATGAGTCAAAATTTTCATGCTTAAGTTCAGCAGTGTAGAAACTTTAGGTTCCATGAAACCATAGACAAGTACAATGGCTCAGGACTAAACTCAAGAGGCCCAAACCAAAAGCTAATGCTTGCTGAGTCATTAGCTCATTGACACCTTGGAAAGAACTCCCAACAGCTAACTGGTCCCCCTTAATTATGTTAATACCGGGAAGAGAATTTCTAACAAATGGGATAACATAGGCCTTAAGAAATATCTAGATTTGTTGTTGAGCCAAAGTCTACGTATTTTGATGATGTGAGTGGATAGGTTCAGTTTTCTGCTTTTTTAAACACTTGAGAAAACAATCATTTTAACTGTAACTGAAAGAAATGGGAAGCCAGTAATTTAAGTGTTTTACCATTGAACCTGTAATGTCCGAGGTATATAACCCATTCATTATGCTGATCAATCTCCACCAACAGAAAGGTAGGAATGAGTCATCTGTCCCAAGATTGTGTTAGGGGACACAAAATCCTATTTTCTAACAAATCTGTTTTGCCCCTATATCAAAGTAATCACAATTTTTATATTTTAAGCAGGGTAGCACAGTGGAAAGGTATGTATTGGTACTGAATAAAATCTTGACTGATACTTGGTACATCTAAATTGGATTTACATCATTTAACCTCTGTAAGGCCTCTAAAAAGTGGAAGGGATGTAAATCAGCACTAAAATTAGAATACTAAAAAAGCTTATTTTAATAATTGTCTCTTCAGAGCTTTTGAATAGTCCAACCTATTGCATCACTCTTGTTATAAACATTAATACCTAAAGCAGTTGTCTGCTATTTTTGACCTATTTTTCTATGGCCCAGTTTTCATCAATAACCAGAAGCATAAAATCTTTTCTGATACTCAGACAATGGAAAACAATCAAAATAACTTCTGGTCACTTCATACTATTCAGAATAGAAGTGTCCCACAGTTAAAAACAAAAACAAAAAACCAGTGATCAATGGAAATACCAATATCCTCAAAAAGAATTTAAGGGTTTCTGACACCTCTCCTAATACAAGCACAAAATTTTGGGAAAAAAAGATCAGTATAACTTTCGACAAATAGGCCTATATTTGCTACAAAGAACTAACTTGTATTCTAAACTTAAGGCAGGACCAATTAAACCACATTCCATGAAAATAAGCCGATTTACTTTCTATATCTCATCTTCCTTTATCATTCAAGCTTTTCTGTAAAACCTTTACTGGTTATCTAAATGGCTTCATGTTAATTTTAAATTCCTTTTCCCTAGCCGTTTTCCTTAAGAAATTAGGTGCAAAATTATCCTTTAGCTTAAGTATGCCTTAGGGGCAGCTAGGTGGCCCAGTGAGTTGAGCACTGGCCCGGGTTAGGTTATGGCCTCAGACACTTGACACACACAAAAACTAGCTTTGTGACCTTGGGCAAGTCACTTAACCCCAATTGCCCTCCCCTCCACCCTCCTTGCTATAAAAAAAAATATTAAAAAAATTTAAGTGTGCCTTAAAACATCCTTAAACACTTTAACTTCTTCCTGCTCTTTAAATTATAAATCATAGATGACAGCTGCCTGCCCAAGGACTGATCAATATTGAGTAAACTAATGTAGTATGACTTTTCCAGTCAGTTTCCTTAGGTAAAATGCTATATTGCTAAATCAGGGCTTTTTTACTACCCTTCATCTTTTCCTGTCATATTTACTATCCTTTTTAAACCCTGTATACAATTCTTACCTTAATCTAAGTCCCTTAATTGCCAATTTAACCCCAAATCATTCAATTTCCAAATTACCTCCAACCTACTTTATTGGGAATGCTAACATAGGGGTGGCTAGGTGGCAAAAGTGAATAGAACACCGGCCCTAGGGCCAAGAGGATGACCTGAGTTCAAATCTAACCTCAGACACTAACACTAGCCGTGTGACCTTGAGCAAGTCACTTAACCCCAATTGCCCAGCCTTCCTATCTCCAAAAATAAAAAAGGGAAAAGAAAACATTCACTGAGAATGCTCACATAAACCACTGCCATCTTTAGACTCTTTAAAAATAAATAGTAACTACACTGGTTTGCTATCCATCACTTTGCTTTAAAAAAGTGTAAAGTGAAAAAAAATTTCATTGGGTCAGAATAACCCATCATAAATGCCTGAATTATTTTCATGCAGTTTGACCTCTACAGAGGGAAAAAGAGAAAACACTTTTATCTCAAACATCCATAAATTCACTTACAGGGTTCCTAATCTTGCTCTGGTGAAATGTTTTAAGATTATGTAATTCCTAACTCTTAAACAGTTTTCTTACTGAAAAAGTCCCAACTAAAGTTTTAGGTTTTTCTGGTTGGCAGGTGCTGAATACCAATTTGCAAAGTGTTATTACCAAGCACCAGTTAGCATCAAAGTCAAAAGACCTTATTCCAGTCCTGGCTGTTATTTGGGCAATCCTCTGAGGCAAATTCCTAAATTTTTCTGAGGCTAATTCTTCTACTATCTATTCTCTGAAGGACAAGCTAATCACCTGGTGAACTGGAATGCATTCAAATATGACTTGTATGACCCTTCCCATTTCTGAAAAGAAACTTGACAGTAATGGGAGATGTTATGGTTGTTATTCTATCTTGTAATAGTGATAAGCAGCAGTTAAATCTGATTTCCCAACAGTATTAAGTCTTGGTTAAGACCCTACATGCCCAATAAACAAGTCTATAAATAAGTCATTGGGCTTTTTACTCCTTACTAACTCAAGAATGGGGGAAAATACTGACAATTTAGCCACCAAATTTAGACAGTAAGTATATAGATAGTAACCAATTCCTATCTATAGCAATACCCACGATTTTAGTAGCTTTTAAGTTATGTCCCTTACCATTGCCGTCTTTAAATATTTGCTAGGGTCCTCAACTACAAAAGTTATGGTTAAATTGTTTTTGTCCCAACTAATTTTGAATAATCCCTAACCACCACTTTGAATAAATCTTCTCAAAGGGTTTCCTAGCCTTCAGAGAATGAAAAAGCTTAAAATTTTATATAAAACTAATAAAAAACTAATTAGAAAATCCATTAAAAGTAATGCTTATTAACAACCTTAACTGGGAAAGAAAAATTTGAAGTCAAATTTTAGTTCTACAGTTTGACTCCTATTTCCTCACTTCACAGTGAGAGTCCTTTAAAATTTGTGTTCTGTGCAAACCCAATAAAATTACAATTAGGGGATCTAATTATCACATAGCTATAATATTAAGTTAGCAGTGTTGTGTAGTAGTGAATCAATGATGACTGGCTCTTATGATCAATAGCTTCTAAAAGCAATTGTTCCCATACAGAGGGTTACATGTACTATAAATACATTTGTGGACAGCAATTTCAACATCTTTTAATATGTAATGATAAAACAGTATTAACTTCTCCCAGCCAGTACCCTTTCCCCTCCTAACATTTTAAAGTCTTGGGGGCGGGGGGAAAATACAACTTTACATCAGTATTTCTAAATAAATCAGTTGCCAGTATACATTTAAGTTTTTAAAACCTAAATGTTCCAAGTGCAGAGAAATGAAGCTGTCCAGAAAGCACACACTTATAAATTCTCCCCCTTTGGGGAGATTTAAAGGGATTTTGGACCTTGATGGCGAGAATCCCAAACAAGAGTAAAATGAATTCATTTTATTGCAAACAAACGTCTAAATTAATTTCTCCACCCACTTTCTTTAGAAAGAAAAAGAAATCAGCAGGCTAAGGAGATACCCATTCAAGAACTGACATGATTAAAAATTAGATATAAATGGGTGACTCACAATTTCATTAGCTTACAAAGATGGTGGAGTTAACTACTACAAGCACACTAGGTATACAGTATTTCGTGGGAGAAGGGGTATACAGACATAGCTAACTTCATATAGATCCCATTAGACAACTGGATTTACAACAAGTTTTGTTTAATAAGAAATGGGCAAAGCCAGCTTTCTTTTCAGAATCAAAATGCAGAACAAATGGAAAAAAATTATGGTGTTGTACCTTCACAAGTTTGAGCCTCCACAGAAAATGCAACCGAGTTTTACATTTTAAAGAGCCCTTCTACATACACTCCATCTTCCCTATTTGGCTCCAAGTTTTACCTTCAATTCCCCAGCTACGTCAATTCCATTGTTATAAAAACCCATCCCAGTTATTGCCAAGAACTACTGCTTAGTTTACCCCCTCCTCTACCCACCAAACTACAAGAGAGGATGGAGTGTAATGTGAGCAGTACAAAGTTGTGAAATTCATGAGGACCACTAAAGCCCTTACATGAATCTGGTTGCTAACATTTCTATTGTATTGTGACAAATGACTCCCGACTGTTATTCTCGATGAGAAATGGGGGGAGTAAATCTTAATAAAAGACACCAGGTACAAAGCAACATTTTACTTTTGTTGTGGTAAAAAAAAAAGTCACATTTTACAGATAAAATGTAGAACCCTGAAATACTGACACATTCTCTTATCGTGCACAATGCTGAGGTTCTCTTACGATTCACTTTAAAACTGCAATTAAAAATGTACAAAAAAGAAAAGAAAAAAATCAACCCACAAAGCTTCTAAAAAAGGAACCCGCAGGCACTTCCTCTTGTGGAATGTTTAAAAAGTTAGCCTACTAAAGAAAACAGTCGACTTCTTGTGAAGGTTTTGGAGAAATATGTATCAGTTCGTTTTTATTTGGGTATTCAATAATATCCTTGGTGATAATGCTGACTCCATGGCTTCTGACCCCAGAATTGCTGCAAGAGAAAATTTGTTTTTTTTAAAGAAAAAACACATCAATAAGCCACTCAAGTTGCTTTTAGGATATGACATTGAATCTAACGCAGAGCAATGTGTCTGCTAGAACAGATTAGACCTGTCTTACCTCTGATTTCATTAAAACACCATATTTAATTATAGCATTAATATCCCCAAATGATCAACACATTATAAAAGGGCACACCAGGACCTGGTTAGCTAAAACTAAATACCATATATTATATTCTATAACAATTTGTTAACTATCAAATTAGGCTATGATTTGTTGTACCTGGAGATGAATTTTGGGCTGCAAGAACTTCCACAAAAACACTGGTTAGTGCCAGTGTTGGACACTTCACCATTTCATTTTAACATTTTGGTAACCAGTGGAAGAGTTTTCAGGACTGATTCTTGTTCGAAACTCAAAATACAAAAAATTTTAACTGGAAAGTGCATAAAATTACTTACACCCTGCTGCCACTGGTTGTAGCCCTGAGATTGATTTTTGTAGCCACGATTGTTTCCTCGGCCTCTGAAGTTCTAGAAGGAAAAAAAATAATCTAAGTACTTCTAAACAAATACGGTAAAATTTGTCCTTTTACAACTTGTTCCATGCTCTACAATGGGTGAAAGAAGGTCACTAGATATTAAAAACAAAACTAACATTCTATCAACATCTTAACTTGAAGAAGACAGGGTCTATAGGGGTGGGGGGAGAGGGGTCACCTAACCAGTATTCCCTATTAGCTAAACTCTAGAAGATCTGGGCTCCTCCTACTTGTATATCAAATAATCATCCCCAATTGGGCAATCTGACACCTTTTAAAGCCCTAAAATTAGTTTGTCACGGCTCTACTAAAAATTTTTTAGCTATTCTATGTTTGATGACTTCATTTTAGAACTGCAGCTCTTAAGAAATTATCAAGAATGCTAATAGAAAATTAAGTTCCTTTAAAAATGTTAGCAAAAAAGGGTAGTATCTTCATATTGTGAAGAAATTCAGGCACATGAAACTCCTGTTTATGTGAACACTGGGGTTGCTGGATTTCTTAAAGACAAGCAAACATTAATTATTTAAGCTTTAGACACCTGAACCAACAGAAACAATCTCAAATTTACTACTTTCAACCTCCATTGGTCCACAATTAATTTGAAAGCTCTTACTACTCTATAAAATACAACCATAGAACACATATCTAAAAAGTTGTTTTAGCGCCTGTAGATTATGAGGAAAGATTACCTGGTTGTAGTTCCCCCTGTTGGGCATTCCACCTCTGTTGTAGTTGCCTCTGTTTGAATAACCACCTCTGCTGGGAAAGACAGGGCCACGAGGGTATGGATAACCAATTCCTCCACTTCCTCCTCCTCCACCACCACGCTGTGGCATATTTCCCCTCCTATTATAACCACCACGATTTCCAGGAGCTAAAAATGAAAGGAAATTTTAACATCTTTGTACATTCACAGAGCAAACTAAAAATTTAACACCACAACTTAAACAATCCAAACATTGTTATTTATAAAAATAAGTTACATTGCAGAC
The DNA here is from genome assembly GCF_028583685.1 of Petaurus breviceps papuanus. Classification (NCBI taxonomy): domain Eukaryota; kingdom Metazoa; phylum Chordata; class Mammalia; order Diprotodontia; family Petauridae; genus Petaurus; species Petaurus breviceps. Next base: position 4,685,722 of record NW_027187343.1, on the reverse strand, counting down.
TAAGGTTATTAATACATATTTTATATACATATGTATATATATATATACCATGTTTTCACATTAAATTTAATATCAATCACGGATGATAAAGTCAATACTAATTCCAAATACTAATATACTGAGACAAAATTTCAACATACAATGACTATTACATACTTAAGGTTTTTTGCTCTACTTTGTAGGAAAAAAAAATGCTTATCTTACTTACTTGGTGTTTAAGTTCAATTCAAAATGAAATTGGGTATTTCATTTTAGCCCAATTTGGAAACACTGTGAAAAACTAAAAATTTCAACTTACCACCTCCTCTGAAGTTTCCACCACGCATGTTAAATCCTCCACGACCTCTATGACCACCACCTCTATTAAACTGGTTTTTGCCACTCTTATTCTTATTGCTCTTCTTAGAGCCAGTATTCTGTTTCTTTTCTGGAGGAAGAGATTTTTTACTTTCTTCCTTATATTGCTCCAAAAGCTTTTGGGCTTCTTCTTTCTGCAGCTCTACATAGGTTATCTCATCAAAACACTCGGCTACTTCTGGCAGTGTAAAGTTCCCTATAAAGTAAAGAAAATATTAAAACATCCAAAAATTTTAGGTTTTGACCAGAAATTGCTACATTAATTTCTTTCCTTATAATTTTGTCCTCTTTAATTTTTTGGTTTTTCTAAGTTTAAAAAGAGCTAAATGGACAAAGTGATACCAATACAATATTAATAACACTTTTAAATGGGTTCTGGCTTTAAAGATTACAAATGAACTTCCTGTAAAGACCTAAGCATCTAAATAATGGCCTTTAGAAAGTATCAAAACAAAGTTTCATGCCTTTCATTTTGAGAACTGCATGTTCTGGGAGATCCTTCCCCTCCACCTCTGCCTTCTTCTGTGTTCTTTGCTTGTAGTCTTCATCTTTTGGGCAAACTACTACAGCTTTGCGCTGAAAGCCTGCAAACAGGCACATTTTTCTCCTCTGGGCAGCTGCGGACACATTTGTCTAGAACAAAAGTTATGTAATAATAAATTTGACAGCTATGGTCAGCTGCAAAGAGAATATTCATTTATTTGTTGTAAACATTATCAACGTTTATTAGGCAATTGTGCATAGCTATGTGCCAAGTGCCACACAAGACTAAATTAACTTTTCCACCAAAACATCACTGAAAGAAAGAATATTCCCAACTGCTAGAACATTGCAGTTTAGGCTTCTAAATAACCTAGATGAAAAAAATCCAATCTTAAAGCCATAGCCTACCTGATCCAGAATGAAGTTCCGCTTCTTACGAGCAGCTATTTCAATGAATTTTCCAAGACACTGTGGGGCTCTCTGCAACAGTGTGTTCAATTTTCCAGTATCAGCCATCTGTCTCTTAAAGCCTGCCACCTAGGAGGAGACATTTTCTCATGAGTTTTGTTATAAGGACTCACAAGATAATTTTTAAAAACTTGAGTTTTTAAAATATAGCAATCAACTCCCTTACAAAACTATCAATTGTGTAACTTAAAAATAACCTGCAAATAGTACAATTAAGATAATGAAGCCTACTTTAATCAACAAATTTCCTTATGTGATTGATTATAATATAGGTGAACCTATCAGAAAAAGTCAAAAAAATTTCAAATGAACATGTCAGACTTTCCAAATTATATATTACTTACCATCATTTTATCCATAATAGTGTTTGTTCCAAGAATGTTGTATTTACCAGGATTTTCTGCTGCATGCTTAGTAACCCAGGTAGTTTTTCCTGCTCCTGGCAAGCCAATCATCATCACAACCTGCAATCAAAAAACAAAAACACTATTTTCCTATTCAACTATACCCAAAAAGTTAGACTATTGTTTTAAAATTAATTTGCTTTCAAAAAATTAGACTACTTATTCCCTATAACTAAATATAAAAAACTTGTATGCATTACTCTGAAGTGCTTTGTAAAGGATTTTCATTATTTTGGTTCATGTGACTACTCCATGAATAAGGAAGTACACTTAAAAAAATCCTATTAATTCCTAACATTTTTCAGTAGGTTGCCATGGAAAAACTGCTGTGCCCATTATACACTGAATCAAGAACTCTGACATTAACTAGCTATGTGTCCTTGTACAATTCATTTAGTCTTGTTTCCTCATCTATAAAATAACAAGATTTAAGACTTATCACAGAAAACTATACAAAAGTCTCAGTTTCTGGACCTACAGGAAGATGAAGTGTTTTACAAGTTTTATACTTGGGGCAGCTTGGTGGCACAGTGAATAGATCAACAGCCCTGGAGTCAGGAGGACCTGAGTTCAAATCCAGCCTCAGACACTTCATACACTTACTACCCCGTGTGACTTTGAGCTAGTCACCTAACCCCAAATTGTCCTCCAAAAAGCAAAAAAAAGTTTTATACTTTTCAACAAATAAACACATTTAAAGACAAAAAGGAAAAGACCAATCATAACTGCCAGAAATACTGTTCTGCCCTTAAAGCACAAATAACACACTAAAACATTTGTACCATCTAAATGAAGACATATAGATAGAACACTTAACTTAGTTCAAACTAATCTCCTAGTTACAATGCTTTACAGTACAGAATCGTGAAACATTCAATCTCAAAGTGACTGTAAACAGACAAAAGAATGTCACTTACTTCGCAATCTTTCTTCTCATCTGGTCCTTTTGGCCCTCTAACACGATCATCTAATGAGACATTCTGGATGAAAGTATATTCTTCGGGTATTGGGAAATATGGCTCTTCCTTCTGACCAAAATTAAATTCAACTGCACAGTTATGGCAGAGAACGTGAGGGAATAGAGGCCGCCCCGCAAGAACCTCCTTGTTAATTTTGAAAGCAACACCAAGATCTTGTCCATTCTTTGCATAGGAAAGCTCCACTTCTTCACCTTCAAAATTCTGTTGAACAAATTAATGCTTCAGTAACAAGTCTATTTGACATTCCCTAAAATCCAGTGAAGTTTCAAAAGTAAAATTTTAAGAAATAACAGGACTCAAATTTTGACAAATTCAAGGTCCACATTAGCTTAATGAAAATGATAATCTACGTAAATTTACATGCCTATGTTTTAATGACTTTCCATTCCTGAAAAACATCTAAAAATTACTGTTTGTGTAAAATTAACTTAGAAAGCCAACTCTTTAATTATTATTCCCTAGAAAGAACACTCATTCTGCACACTTTTCTAATCTAATTCTAATGGTACATTTAAAAATACATTTGAAATTGTGTTTAATGAAAATGATAATCTACGTAAATTTACATGCCTATGTTTTAATGACTTTCCATTCCTGAAAAACATCTAAAAATTACTGTTTGTGTAAAATTAACTTAGAAAGCCAACTCTTTATTATTGCCTAGAAAGAACACTCATTCTGCACACTTTTCTAATCTAATTCTAATGGTACATTTAAAAATACATTTGAAATTGTGTTTTTACAACTTACAGCAAAACAGGAAATCACATCATTTTCATCAAACTTGTCTCCATAGTCTTCAGTCTCACAGTTGCATGTTTTTATTCCTTTTAGAGAATACCCGTAAGAAAATTCTTCTTCACCTAAAAGTAGAAAAAAGATTGGTTTGCAATTGTTAGAAGGAATTTATTAAAAATCTAGTATTAACTGTCATTTTTATTTTAGGTGGCACTTTCCCTGGCGCCAGGGGAAAAACAGAAAATTTAAAAAGCAGGGTTTTGTATATACTCCAGAATCCCCAATTCTTCTCAATTCTGGGCACTTGATAAATTATGCCTAATTTGGGCTCTATGTCTAAATTTCCTGAAAGCACACAGAAGACTTAATAGGAATTGGCTATTGTAGAAATCTAGTTTTTATCAAATTTGAGCCATAAACCTAAGTCAAGGTGTCGTGAGACCTATGTATCATATACAACGCACACACAGATGATCTTACCAAGTAACATTCCACTGGTTGTAAGTGACCAGCCAATCCGCACTTCATGTATATCAATATCTTTTGTATATAAATGCCTCACTGGGATCTTCTCTGTAACCTGAAGAGGAAGACAAATCAAGTCTGTACATAAACTAGGAATGAGACATTTCTGGATCTAGTTTGATACTGCTGATAAGAAATTTAGTATTACTAGTCACTGCTGACTGCTGCTGTGGAGATTCTTTCCTAATCTTTTCACAACAGGGCAGTTGTAGACTTATTCGTGCAATATATGGCTCTCATTTTTCTATTAACATAGCTTTCAACTTGCTTTATTTTCCCCATTCCTATTGTAAAAATAAAACTGTTTGGTCCAATTCTAGCTCAGTTCCACCATAATGATTTTCCCCCCATATTTGAGTGTTACACAATGATTTTATATTAATTTCCTTTGTGGCCCATAGAAAAATTCAATAATTTTTAGCATTCTACTTAAGAGTTAAAAATGCCAAAAATTGCAGCAAGTAGGACTCATAAGAGAATTTGTTTTACCTTCATCTCAAAGCAAACTTTGCCCTTTGAAACACCATAAGAAGCTCTTCCTCCAGCCCAAAGAAAAGCAAAACTCTCCATAGTAAGTGAAGAAGCACTGAGACGGTCTCTTGAGATTTTAAAATGCAGATCACAATTATCTGTAAGTGTAACAAATATCTATTATTCTCCTTTGTCCCAATTTTCAAGTCCAAGGACCATATAAACTAATCCCCCAAAGTATTACAACTTTCTTGATGCTGCATAAAGACTTTACATTGGGATGAATCATTATTCTATCTGAACTGCTCAGAGATTAAATAAGCCCCACTCCCTCCAAAAAATCTCCGGTGCCAAATTCTGAATTGGAAGGCGGCAAATCAGACAAAAAAATAAAAAGATAAATCTCCATGGTTTTATATATGTACAACTTTAAAAAAAAAAAGCCACTTAAGACAGGTAATGAAGACAATGTGATGTTCATACATACCTGCTCTGCTCTTTACCTTGATTTAGAGCCAAGCAGCAGAGGATAGCAGGAAATCACAAAGTGAAGCATGCCAGAGTCAGGTAGCATTTACCAGTGCCACAACACAATTGAAGGTAGGGAGGCCATGACCAACTGGTTTAAAATAGGGTGTGAGTTGTGGGTCTCAGCCCTTTATAAATATTAAAGACTACCTCAGGGCCCAAGATCCTGTTTTCTTCAAAGATTTGTGTATGATATCTCAATATTGTGAAGATAATATTTATAGAAAGTCACTAAGCACACCCCCCCTCAAGATCATAATATGGTTATATCTACCTCTTCATTGTATTCATGACCTTTGCTCCTCCATATTCTTTTGTTTGGGAGCTACTTACTGCTTATTAGCACTTTTTGACTAGTGTTAGAATAGGTAAATTCCTTTCTGCGTAAAGACTCAAGTTACTAGAGAAAATAAGGGGCCAGAAGTTTTTTTAGATTGCTTATCCATGGTATTGTATTCCTCTACCCTTTTATACCAAAGATGGAATATTGCTTTGCCAACTGACCTGGTTGACCTGAACTTTTTCTCTTTATATAACGAAGGCATGATGAGCAAATTAATATGGTCTTGGTAATCCTTTCCTCTCAGATTAAAAAAAAAAAACAACGGGACCACCGATTTACACTGCTGTTTTCTAAGAACTGTAACTTCCTCTATGTAAATTACTTTGGGCGCAACATTTAAACAAACCAAAAATATTAACACTGTCACCTTTAAAATGGAAAGCTCTCATTAGTAATGTTGTTCTACCCACCCTAATCTCTAATTTTCTTGCACTGTTTCCACTAAAAATTTGCTATTTGGGGGGGTGGGGATTAAACATTCCCAAGTTTTTAAACTTTTCTACAAAACACACCTTACCTGCCTGAATATCAATTCCCATTTCTACCCTTTGTTCCCAAAAGACCACCTACATTAGTAAATTTTGACCAAATAATGAATCAGGTACATTTTTTTAAAAAAGACACACAACCACTAAAATTAACTGAACAGACAGCCAAGGCCCACTTATAGGTTTGCAATGCTTCCACATAATGAATTACAACCCATCTGGGTAAAAGTAGCAGCATTACAGTGCTGCCCTTGATACCATTCGCTGCTGAAGAAAGCTAGTGGCCCAGAGATAGCCACTGCTGCTGCCCCAGGTCTTTGGAAGACACCAACTTATGTTAAAGCAGCAGCTACTGAACTGCAATTGAGAACAAAACAGCAGTTATTGAGAAAGTAATGTTACAGTTTAAATGTTAGAAAAAGGGAATATACTTGTGAACTAAAGGGAAAGTCATTAGTAAAAATAAACCTGGTAACTCCCAGTACCGAAAAATTGGGACAATGGAAGTCCTGAATCCACTTAATGAAACTTTTAAGAATCTATAATAAATACTAGTCCCAATAGGTCAATAATTAAATTTCCCACCACTAATACTTATTACATTTCTTATAAAACTGAAAGGACAAAACGAGAATATACTTATAAATTACCTTTTCTATTGAAGTTAATCACCTAAATATTCCATACTTCAAAGGGATAAAAAGCACCAAGTTGCTATAGGTTGCCAGACAGTAACATATGACAATTTTAAAATACCATTTTGTTTATGCCTTACCTAGTGATTTCCATGTGGATTGTTGTAACCTTTATTTTAAAAGACTGTCACACAAATTAAACAGATTATTTCTACACTTGTACAAATTATTTTTCATAAATGCAAATTTCCTAAAACAGTAAATTTTGGTCCTATACAAAATTAAGAAGATTGAAGGATATTCACTTACAAGTATCAAGACAAACCACTGTGTCATCAAAGTGTTCATCTTCCTCTTCAACCGGTGGCTGAGGAGATTTAGCTCTGAAAAAAGAGAAATTATCTTCTGATACAGCGTTCTCATTATTTGTGATTCATTTCATTGTTAAGTTAAAAGATGAATTAAACTTCCCAACCTGCTGTACTTGTTTTCTTCAATGTACTCAAAATAGCCCCGGCCATGATCTTCACGAGGTCTTTTAACACCTCTCTTTTTGTCTCCACCTTTCTGTTCTGTTTTGCCATCTCCTACAAAGATTAGGACATCTTTTTAAATTAAAAAAAAAAACAAAAAACAAAAAACCCCGCTGACCCGAAAAAGCCTATTACAATTGTAATCTGGAACGCTTAAAAAGCTTGCCATGTTAACCTGCCATTTTCCCGATTTCAATAATCCCTTAATTTGCCAACCATATATTAACTGAAGGAGCAGTAGGGTTGGAAAAGGATTGGAGTTCGTGACGCAGCGTAGAGATAGCACAAATCTCCCAGGCTACTCGATGATTCCAGCGAGCGCCACAGAGAATAGCGCGGAATAAGCAGAGCCCACGTGTATCCCAATGAGAGCACAGAGAAGAGAGGAGGAGGGGCTCCGAGCTTTTTTTTCCCCGTCCCCTCCCCCCACTCAGGCTGGGCCCGCGCTACCCGCGGCCGCATTGTACGGATCCTCGCTCTAACTCCCCCCCATCCCACCCCACCCCTACCCCCTCCCCACAGGGACCGCCAACCGGAAGTGACGTCACGCCAGAGCCCCTGCGCTCCTTGCACAATACGGTGGCAACGTGAGAGCTCGAGCCGCCACCGCGCGCCCGCCCCGGGACCTCGATCTCCACCCCCCCCTCCCATCGTCCTCCCTTTCCCCTCCCCTCCCCCAGTGCGGCGACATGTGCCCGCACCGCGCGCACGCAGCAGCGCGGGGGGGGGGGGGGGGGGGGGGGCACCTTCTCCCGCCGCCAGCGGCCGCTCCTCCCCCCCCTCCAGCGGCAGCTGCAGCTCCCCCTGGCTCTCGAGCCAGATAATGGTGGCGCCGCCGTCACACATACACACACACACACACACACAGCCTGAGACCTCACGGCTAATCTGGGATTCCCCCGCAACCGCCCCCCCCACTTTCCCTTCCCCCATCCACGACGCCGGCCACGGGAAAAGCACCCGCGCCTCCGCCCTTTTCTCGTCGACTGTAAGGCCTCTCGCCCTACTCAAGCCGCTTCCCCACCCTCCCAATCCCCTCAAAGGGGGGAACGAGTGGAGGCTCCGGGGCACGGTCCCCACCCCGGGCCTCCCACCCCAGGCCCGCGGTCCTCTTCCTTCCCTCACTTCAACAAAACGCCACTCACCCGCCGCCGGAGCCCCGGGGCGGCCGCCGCCTCCGCCGCCTTCCGCCTTCTTCTTGCCTCCCGCCTGCTGCTGGGCCTGCCTCGCTGCCGAGGGAGGCGCCACCGTCACGGCAAACAGTGAGGTGGGGCCGCCGCTCTTCCCCGCGGCCTCCTTGGCCGCCCCGCGCTGCTGCTGAGGCTGCTGTTGCTGCGGCGTAGTCGGCGGTTGAGACTGCTGCTCCCCGTGTCCGTTCTCGTCTCCCGCGCCCGCTTCCTCCTCCTCGTCCCCGAGCTCGTCTTCCCCTTCCTGGAAGCCCTGGTCGTCGCCGTTTTCGTCCTCCGAGGAGCCGCCCGCCTCCTCTTCCTCCATTGGGCCCGAATCAGCCGCCCCCGCGGCCCCGTTTTCTTCCCCTAGCTCCATCTGGTCGCCATCCAGGGCGGCGATCCCTTCCTCTTCCTCCTCTTCCTCCTCCTCCTCTTCCTCGTCGGCTGTGGTCGCGGCCTCCTGCTCGAGGCCTGCTCCCGAGGGCTGCGTGTGCGAGCGCCCGGCGGAATCCCCGCCCAGGTCCAGGCTGCCGTTCCCGGGCTCCAAGGTGGGGCGGCCTCCGGAGGCCTCTTCGTCGTCTAGCGCGGCCTGGAGCCGTTCCATAAGCTCGGCCTTGAGGCCCTTGTCAGAGAGGCGCCGCTTCTTGAGCTCCTCCTTTAGCTCCGATACCTTCAGCTTCTTCACGTTCACTGGCGAAGAACTCATCGTGAGGGCCCCAATTCACCGCTCGGCGCTGACTGCGACTCGGCTCCGCTCACACGGCCACTGGCGGCGGCTGCTGCGGCTGCTCCTCGGCCCCGGGCGGCGGCTGCGGCTGCGGCTGGAGTGGGGTTCGTGCTGCAGAGCGGACCCGCCTGGAGTCGAACGGCGCCAATTCCTTTCACCGAGTTCGCGAGGGAGACGCGGAGACTCGCCTGGCGCGAGCGAGCACGCAACGTCCTCTCGTCGGGGCGGCGTCGCGCACGTAATATACCCGCCCCTCCTCCTCCCCTACGGTAGTTGCTGCGCAGTGGAAAAGCCCGCGCGGAGCGCTGCTGCTGCTTCTGCGGAGGGGGGCTGGCTCAGGCCTCTCTGCCTCATTACCGTAGTTACCCCCACACTACCTTTCGGGAGCCGAGCGCCAAAGGCCAGGGTGCCCTTCCAAGCGGCACCAGGCAAATGGAGGCCGTGCAGAAAAGGCTTGCAATGAAAGAGACTACGCAGGGAATGTAGCCCTTGTAGTACCACAGAGGAAATAACCAACTCCCTCTCCCCCAGCCTGGAGTTCACTTTGATCCAAATGTGTCCATTCCTGCAGACATTTTACATCCTTTTTCTAGCTGAATTTCATGCATCGGTATTTTTCCTATTTTCTTATCGTGCATCATGTCGACCGTGAACTGCTGTGCATTTTTGCTCCGTGCCTTACAGTTCAGCGCCTAAATAATTTTTTCTAATCATTCTGTCTTTTAAGTTTCTCTAGGAGGGGCAGTGTCTTTTCTTCACCCCCAAAGCCCTGCGCACAACCAAAATCTTGTCCCCGTAAACCCAGAAAGGTGCATCTCCGGGCTCCCTCCTCATTTTTATTAAAGGAAACTCCTCTGGGGCGTTTTAGAATGCTGCCTGCTCGGTATGTCTGATCTCAGAAGCATTTTTAGTCATTACACAGCAGAGGCCTCTGGATAACTGGCATGAAACTTGCCAGCTGGAAGGATTCTCTCGCCCCCGGTGTGGTGCCCTCTGATTCTGATCCTGCCTCTGCAGAATACTGAAGGCCAGTCACAAGCTGCACGGGAAAAACAAAGGCCTGCCCTGCTCCTCTGAGAGACAAGATGGTTAGGACTTTGTGGGCATCGGAGCTGCCAGTGCCATCTTAGCAGCCCCTCTGCTGCAAAGGAACCCTGGGTGAAAGCCATTCCCTAAACATCTTTTCTTTCATTAAAAAAAAGTCTTCAACATAAGATCATAGACTTAGAACCAGATTACCAGCCTTTTGTGAATTTTTTGCTTGAGTGGCCCAGAACTGAAATTTAGGATGGTAGTCCCAAAAACTTGTTTGTTTTATACAGCAAATAGACCCCTAAATCTGCTGTTATCTCTGACTTAGGTGATGTTAATCCACTGACTGTAAAGTGCTGTTTTGATGGCTATTAATGTGGTTTTTGTCCTCTATTTGTCACAAGACAGCAGTTTGAATTAAGAACCATGTTCCCTACATTCCTAGACTTCTCTATTGTAGGCCTGGCCTAACCCTTCTTAATAAGAATCCAGTCTAAAGATCCTTGCCCCACTCCCACCCCACCCCCCAAGTGTGAGCTTTTCATCCATTTTACATGGATGTTTCATTGCTTAAATCTGAACTTATATGTACACACTGCTTTCAGATCACAGCCCATCCATACCCTCTCATCTTGTGAGATTCTTGGCCCTGGGGTACCTGAGATCCTTCATGGAATCTCAGCCCACTATCCTGGAGGAAGGCCTCCAGGCCTTTTTAATTTTTATGGAAGCCAGTTACAGCCTCTGAGTTGTTAGTGGCCCACCTCCCTTTTTTTTAAACCATACATTCCCTTGATGATACTGCCTGTACCATTTCTTACACGTAGGTCAGCAATATGCTGCTTATGACCATCGCCTCTTGTCTCTCTCCTTTGCCCTTTTGGGTCACCTGCAACTTTGAATTCTTTGGAAGCACTTGTTCACAGGGAAATGTAAGGATAAATAAAATATTTAACATTTGCAAAATGACCTGAACTTCATAAAGGTTAAATTGTCTCAGTTATATATGGAGAGGAATAGCCTAGATAATAAAAGACCAAAGAAATTTTTTTGAAACTCATTTTAGCCATTAATTTGCATTTATTTAATGGTTACTAATAAATGGTAAAAGTGGAATGGGAGCTCTTTTTTCTTTTGCACTGCAGCTGATGGGGATCCTAAATATAGGAGGGCCAAAAGAATGGAAGCAGAAAAAGGTCCCCACCTGAATAATCAGTCCTTGGAAAATCCAGATTTGGTTTTGAATACTTATAATTGTCCTTAAAAGTTATTCATGCCTTAGTATTGTTACAAATAAAACAGTTCCTTACTATGTAAGTGGAAAACATAAAATTAAAGCTTATATGTCTACCACATTAAATGTTTAACTCAAAAAACACTTACAATAACAGAAATACAAATATTTCTTCAAAATGTCCTTGACAAGTACTTAAAGACTTTAGAAAATATTGGGGGGTTGGGGCTGCTAGGTGGCTCAGTGAGCCCCAGTCCTGGAGTCAGAAGGACCTGAGTTCAAATCCAGCCTCAGACACTTAACACACACTCAAACCTAGCAGTGTGACCTTGGGCAAGTCACTTAACCCCAATTGCCCTACCTTCCCCTCCACCCCAAAAAGCAAAAAAAAAAAATGCCGGGGGGAAGCGGAATTGTAAATATTCAAAGCATGGATTTCTTTTTGCTTAAGAAATTGGGGTGGACCTCATTCCTATAATCTATTTTAATTTTTGGTCTGTGCTATACTATTTAGTATATGTGTGTATACGTATATATACATATACGTATACACACATACATATATATACACACAGAGTTCTTGCTTTTTTTTAATGGAAAGCAAACAAATTCTTACTGCTACTTTTAGTGGTTGTGATGCTTCTGTGTATTATGGTCCTTATGTGGGAGGAAATGTGGGATCTAGTGAAAAGAACAGTGGAGTTAGGTCAAAAGACAAGGGCTTTAAATCTTAACCTTGCCACATCCTTTAACTGACCTAGGCCAAATTACTTTACCTTTTAATCTTGTTTCCTTGCCCATATAGTGTGGATAATAGTATGTACATTATCTGTCTCACAGACTTATTGAAGATGGAACAGGATGAGATATGTATGTATATATTATAAATACATTTGTTATATAATACATAAATTGTATTTAAGTGTATATAAAAAATAGATATTAAAGATATATTTGAGTATGTATATATGTGTGTATGTATGCATATATATGTATATATACACACATATACATGTATATCTCTCATACTTTTTCAGTACAATTCTTTAACTTTCCAGATGAGGAAACTGAGGCCCATCAGTCAATAACAGGTTTTTTAAAAGTTAGGGCAATTCTGAGTCACTTGCTAACCCTGAAGTCAATGCTAAGGTTAAGTACCTTGCCCAAGTTTATACAGGTAGTAAGTGTCAGAGGCAGGATATAACGAAACCTATTCCTACTACACTTTCCGGAAGACCTAAAAGCAAAAGCTCAAATAACTTCCCCAGAAGAAGGGATACAAAAGAGACTTGAATTGCCTGCCTGTTCACTAAGATTCTAAAGCCTGATGGGCCTCAGTTTCCTCATCTGGAAAGTTAAAGAATTGTACTG
>NW_027187343.1:4671327-4672836 GCF_028583685.1 Petaurus breviceps papuanus | reverse complement strand
CTCCGCTGGACGACGCTTTTCTGATCTTTAGTGCGGTTGAGTCAGGGAGTGGGTAAGAAAAGCACCTTAAAATTCTTAAAATTAAGCAATCAATAAAGAAGTATATTAACATAATTTGCAAGTGATATCTCTATAACAAATTATTAAAAAGAGTTATTTTGAATCTCTTGCTAACCTGAGGTCAATGCTAAAAAGACAACTATGTTTTCCCATTTAAATGCCTGTCATGCCAACATCAGAATGCAGTACTGGATAGACTCAACCACAGCATGCATCCCTTAAGTTCATTCAGTCTTTGTCCTTCCAATGTAATAGTCTCACACATTATTTTAGCCAAAAACCAGCAATTAGGAATAAGAAAGAAATTGAAACTAGCTATCTCCAATACTCATAACATGATTCACCACAGACATAGGAAATTCTGATTATCTTAAAGGTAACATGATTTCAAGTTAATATTTAATATAACCAAAATCCAAAGTGAAAGACTTTCAAAAACCTGGAATTGTACAGGGAAGTTTTAGCATGGCAATCTATTTGTGACTCAGTGGCTCAGTTGGCCTAGAGCATTAAAAAGTTAAGTGATTTGCCCTCAGTCGCACAGCCAAAGGTGGGATTTGAGCCAAGGTCTTCCTAACAACCAAAATCAGCCCCATTTTGGCCACTATACCATACTGTTTCATGAAGCAGACATATCAGAAATTTTAAAAAGGAAATGTATTCAAGCAAAAAACCTTGACTATATTTTATAAAGAAATCATTAGTAGACAGTTGTTGATAGAACCCAAAGACTATTACTTACAAATTAAAATAATTCTTATTCCTTTTCAAAGGGTTATCTATAGAAACTTATTTCAAAAACCTCAACAAGCATGACAAACACAAATGCTCTATCCAACATGGCATTCTGGGCTTCAATGCTGTAGGTTTGGGCTTTTAAAACAGCATAAAATGCCTTAATTTAGATGAAACATGGATAGCACTATGGCCTACAAGTTTTAATATAAATGACATCTTTTTGAAAACACATTATTCTAATGGATGGTGTCAGTCTTTGATTCTCCTTTTCTATAATTAAGTTCAACTAGGTAAATTCTGTCTCTTTGGGAAAAGATGAAGTGGTATTAGATTTTAAGTGATTTACATAGTAAGTACTTAATGCTTGTTGACTGATTTAAATTCAAGTAAATCTGCATGATTCTTAAATGATCATTTTAGTCAGTTATACCTCAAAAATATCATAGAAAATCTAGGATATCAAAGCATCTCTTCTAGCTAAAAAAATGCCCACCAGGAAAAAGCTGATCACATTCACCCAGAACTACCTGACAGTAAGAAAATAATCAACATAGCATGTAGGGAGAACAATCTTGTCTTATTCATCACCATTGTTGTGAAAGTGTTGTTCTAGCTAGGAGACTTTTAAAGTGACTATCCCCTAACTAGTAGTGGCAAATATAGTTAGATAGATAGATAGATAGATAGATAGATAGATAGATAGATAGATAG
>NW_027187343.1:4624847-4671317 GCF_028583685.1 Petaurus breviceps papuanus | reverse complement strand
TAGATAGATAGATAGATAGATAGATAGATAGATAGATAGATAGATAGATAGATAGATAGATAGATGAATGATAGCAAAACTGAAAAGCAGAAAAACTCTAGGCCTCAGTTTTGTCACCTATAAAATGAGATCATACTAAATGAACTCTGAAATCCCTTCCATTTATAAATCTCTGATCCTCTTAATAGAGGTTATGAGATAATGGCAATTATTCAGAATGATGGATTCAGAAAAAGAAGTGATCACTTGCACATAATAACTAATATTTGTATGATTTACTTTGTGTCAGACACTGTGCTATCTCATCAGATCACCATAACAATTGGGGGAGGTAAGTGCTATTATTATCCCAGTTTTACAGATAAGGAAACTGAGGTTGGCTTGCCCAGGGTCACATAAGTATTAAGTGTCTGAGGCTGAATTTGGACTTCAGGTCTTTCTGAATCTAGGTCAAGCACTCTCTACTGAGCCACCTAGCTGCCTAAGGAGACTTGCAAGTTCAGAAATATTATCAAAATATATCTAAGACCCTAAAAGGGACAATTCACTTGCAAATTCAAAGATCTAAGAATTTAACATCTGAAGAAACAATGTGTTTAAAAAAAAACTTTATTGACCAATTAGAGAAACCACAAGAAAGAAGAAAGAAGAAAAAAATTTAATTGAGCTAAAGGAAACTCAATGAGTTTAAAAGCAATAATAGCTGGTTTTAATTCTATTACATATATGTCTATATACAAATATGTACAGTCTATAGTCTATGTATCTACATGTGTATATGGACACATGTGTGTGTTTATATACATATGTGTATAAGCACATCTACAGTGAGAATTCAATAGGAGAACTTGATAGTTATCTAAAAATGAATAGACAACAAGAGCCGAATAGTGATGGCCAGATTACAGAAAAAAAGACTCACTGTTACAATAATGTTTAGGGTGTTACAGCTATACTTGATATGAAATACAGGGTGTCCCAAAAGTCTTCTTGTTGCTTTAAAAGCTTAAAACTACACTAAGACCTTTGGGACATCCTGTACTAGACTGGTCCTAGAAATACTCTTAAGTACACATTAAATTAACAATTCACATATTCCTTAGCAGGGTTCAAAGCACCTATCTAGCAAAACATCAAATTTCTGGAAAATGCAGACCAAGAGTTGTATGACAACTCAACATGATTTTTCTTTGAGCATTGGATCTTCAATTACAATCAATGCTGTGAACACTCCAGTTGATAACCTTCTAAAACACCGTCTACCGATGCAGTAATTAATATCATTGGTGCCCATTAGTAAACTCAGTCAGGGTTAGTTTACAAAATTCAGGGCTAGAATCCTGCAGTCACCAAACAGGTTATACAGCTCAAGGAAGTTCATAAAGACCCTTGGATGCAATTATAGCTTTGGTTTTATTGAGATGGACGGAATGTTCTATTGAAACTGATGACATATCCTAAATTTACTTTATATAAACTTAACTAGGTCTTCATTGCAGCTAGAAAATTTCTCTTTAACTGATTCTCTATTCCAGTCCCCAAAGAGATTATTCCAAACTTGGCTATTCTTTCCTCAAATCTCTCATAGCTCTCCCTCATCCCACCTTCTTTCTCAGCAGAGGGATCTCACCTTGTATTTTACTGAGAAAACAGAGGTCATTCAGTCAGCTTCCTTTTTCTCCTCTTTAGTTCAAAACTCCTTGACATTATTCTCCACTTTCTCCTCTTCCTTTCCTCTGTTGATAAGGCAGCCATTCTTGGTAAGGCCATAAATTTTTGTCCCATTTCCTCTATTTCTCCAGCAAATTGCCTCCACTTTCACCACCCCATCTGACTCCCCAAAATTCAATATCTTTCTATCTATTGTTTTTTTCTTTGTGGCCTACATATACGCCTAACATATATAAGCCTAACCTTCTATTAGAAACCCTGACTAGATCATATCATTCTTTCTTATACTTTTTTCTATCAGGCAAATTCCTAGGCGGGGGAAAAACTTTATATAGTCATTATCTCCATTTCCTCTTACTCCTTAACCTTTAGCAACTCATTTTCTGACTTCAAAATCAAATTACCAAACCCAATGGCTTTTCCTTGGTCTTTAATACTTCTTAACTTTTCCTCAATGGAAAAAGGACCCACATGTACAAAAATATTTATGGCAGCTCTTTTTGTGGTGGTCAAGAACTGGAAATTGAGGGGATGCCTATCAATTGGGGAATGGCTAAACAAGTTGTGGTATATGAATGTAATGGAATACTATTGTACTATAAGAAATGATGAACAGGCAGTCATCAAAGAAACCTGGAAAGACTTATATGAACTGATGCTGAGTTAGGGGAGTAGAACCAGGAGAACATTGTACACAGTAACAGCCATAGTGCTTAAGGACTGATTTTGATAGACTTAGTTAGCCCTTCTCAGCAATGCAAAGACCTAAAACAATTCCTAGGGACACACTAGGGAAAATTCCAACCACATCCAGAGAAAGAACAATAGAGTCAGAATGCAGAACGAAGCAGACTATTTCCTTTTTTGTTTTGTTTTATTTTGGGGTTTTTTTCTTTCTCATGCTTTTTCTCATTCATTATAATTCTTCTGTACAACATGACTAATGTAAAAATGGTTTAATAGAAATGAACGTATGTGTAGAGCCCATATCAGATTGCAAGCCTTCTTGGGGAGGGAAGGGAAGAAAATTTAGAACTTATGGAAGTGAATGTTGAAAACTAAAAATAATTTAAGAAAAAAAGAAATAGCAAAAAAAAACCCTTTCTTTAGCATTTGCACTGTGTACCATTCTCTCCTCCTAAATACTCTCTCCTTTCTGGGTTTTTGTGATTCTTTTCTCTTCTGGTTCTCCTCTTCCCTGTCTGGCCTCTCCTCAGCCTCCTTTCCTGACTCATGCATATCACATCCTTAACTATAGGTATCCCTCAGGTCTCAGTCCTAGGCACTCTCTGTACTCTATCACTTCAAGAACTCATCAGCTCCCAAGGGTTTAATAATCATCTTTATTCAAATGCCACCAAGATCCAAATATCCAGCCTCAGTTTCTCTTCTGAATTCCAGGCCTGTAATATTAATTGCCTGTTGCACAATGCAAACTGGATGAACCATAGATATCTCAAATGCAATCTGTCTAAAACAGAACTTAGTATATTTTCCCAAAAAACAACCCCTTTTCCAAACTTGCCAATTTTAATCTTTGGCACCACCACCCTTTCCAGTGTCCCAGGTTTGTAAATTCAGTATTATCCTGGTTTCTCACTTTCCTTTACCTCTTGTATCCAATTACTTGCCAAATTTTGCTATTTATTACTCAACATCTCTTGAATCTGCCCTCTTCTCACTATTCACACACATCTCATCACCCCTTGCTTAGGCTATTACTATAAATTCCTAATTGGTTTCCTGGTCTCAAGTCTTTCCCCATTCCAATCTTTCCTTTACACAGCTACCAATGTGATTTTCCACAAGAGTAAATTTGACAATCTCACTCCTCTGATCAATAATTCCAGTACTTTCCTGTTGCCTCTGGGATAAAATATAAATTAATATTTGGCTTTTAAAGCTTTTTACAATCTAGCCTCACCCTCCCTTTCTAGCTTCATACATTATTCCCCTTCCTATACTCTATGGTCTAGCCAAACTGGCATTCTCTGTGCTCCTCACACATGGCACTCCATCCCCTATCTCTGCTTTTCACCAATTGCTCCTCTTTCCTGGAATTTGCTACCTCATTTCACTTCTGACTCTATATAATTCTCCTTTAAGACTCAGTTCAAATATCACCTTCTATGGGAGGCTAGGTGGTGCAGTGAGTAAAAGCACCAGCCCAGGAGTCAGGAGGACCTGAGTTTGGTTCAGGCCTCAAACACTTAACACCCACACAAAAAAACTAGCTGTGTAACCTTGGGCAAGTTCTTTAATTTAACCCAAATTGCCCTACAAAAGGCAAAAAACAAAAACAAAAACAAATATCACCTTCTACATGAAGTGCTTCCTGATTCACCCTTGTGCTTACTATGTACCATTCACTGTGCTAATAAGCTCTGGGGATACAAATAGGGGCAAAAAATAGTTCCTGTTCTCAAATAGTTTGTAGTCTAATGGAGGAGACAACTGGCAAACAGCTATGTAAAACTCTGGATTTAACAATTACTATTTAACACGACTAATTTAATACTATTGACCGTGCAAAGTTAACATTATTTAAAATACTGGATAAATTGTTAGCTCACTGTTTCATGGATGTTAGTTATCTTCCCAATTCACATCAAAAACAGAAGATGTCTTCCACTAGAAGAAAACTTCTAAAAGGACAGGGCATAGAAAAAACAGACATTTAAAAGTACTTGTTTACCCAGCTTAGAATTTAGTATTAGACTACATTTTCAGTCCTCTAGGGAATTCTTCCAACTTAACAAGACTTGACATTATGGAAAGTGGTAGTATATGATTGTCATCTCTTCTACTGAGGAAGCCAAGACTGGTAGATTGTTTGAGCTTTGGAGTTCTGAACTGGTGTTTGGGGAGGCACCATGATGCCTAAGAAGAAGTGAACTGGCCCAGGTCAGAAACAGAACAGGCTGAAGCTCCTACATCAGTCAGTAGTGGGATCAGACCTAAGAGTGGAATCAGGTTCAGGTGAGTGGCCTTTGTACTTCAAGCTTCAGTTGGGGAGATTCAGTCTCAAAAAAAAAAAATGACTGGAATAACAAAGAGTTGTCAGATGACTTTGTGTAATGGGAATGCAAATTTGGAAGATCTTCCCTGCCCCTAGGCTAAAGTGCACCTGAAGCCTGGGGAGGGAGGCTTGTTTTTCAGTAGATACTTTTTGATTGGCCAGTGGGTCAATAAGGTTGTTACATTCTCTGAGCCAGGAGAAGGCTATATAAGCCCTGATGTGAGGCTTTGTTTTGGGGGCTCACTTTGAGAAGTGTTCTGTGATTTGATATGGATTCTGGGAAGCCGTTGCCTGGAGCCCCCCTGGCTTTGAAAAACCCAGATGCTGATTTGGTATGGATGTAAGGGTTGGACAGTTTGGAAATCTGTCTACTTGATCTGTTTCTGTCTTGATAATTCTGCCTGTATACTTTGAAGTTCGGGGTGCTGACCTTTTTCCCCTGAACAAGGTAAACGATATATGTCTGACTGATTAAAGTAAGCTTGTTAACCCATTTTGAGTTGCTTTCCTTTAACAAAGCAGATCCAAGAACCTGTATTGGCAGACACCCTGGAGACACTGGGGTGCTTGCCGCTACACTTTGATAGGCTCAAAAAGTAAAGATCAGACTCCTTAGCCCAATAAGGCCTTCTTCAACCCAGAACCAAACTACCTTTGTAGAACTGGCTCATATTATTCTCCTTTATGTTCCAGACAAACTGACTTATTTCCTGTTCCAGGACTGTGTCCTATATTTTATCAGTTCCATAACTTGGCAGATGCCTTTCCCTACTGCTGGAATATAGTTCCTTCCTACCTTACAGCTTCTTCCTTCTTTTCCTTCTTCCTCTCCCCATTTTGACTTTGCAGAGGCAGCTAGTTAGCAGAGTGAAAAGAGTTCTGGACTTGGAATTAGGAAGCCCTTGGGCAAGTCATTTACATTCTCTAACCAATTTCTTCATCTATAAAATGGGCTTTATAATAGCACTACCTCCCAGAGTTGTTGTGAGGATCAAATGAGATGATATATGTAAAGGATTTGTAGACTCTTAAAGCACTATATAAATGCTATTTAATATTGCTACCGTGTTTCCCCGATAATAAGACACTGTCTTATTAATTTTTTGGGACAGAAAAACACCAGAGGGCTTATTTTCAGGGGAGGGCTTATTTTAATGAACATTGACAGCAATTTTAATAAACAGGTAAATGTGAACAAAAAAATGTACCTTTATTCAATAATGAATTCAATAAAGAACAGGATGACGCGCTCACTGCTGCAGCTCTGATTGGATGCAGCTCTGAGCGCGGCGTGCGTTTCACCCGGGGCGGGGGGGAACGGTGTATACAGAGGGTACTGTAATGTAGCGTATAGCACAGGGGATCACCTTCACTATAGTAGCAATCTCAATAGGGCTTATTTTCGGGGGAGGGCTTATTTTAGAGGAATCTTACACAGTAGGGGGAGGGCTTATTTTTGGGATAGGTCTTATTATCGGGGAAACACAGTAGTATTGTTAAATGCCACCTCCTTCATGAAACCCTAATCCCCTCCAAAAACAAACCCAAAAAACCCCCAAAACAAAAAAAGTCTTTTTCCTTCACTGAACTCTTAGAGCACTTTATACCCTTCTTGTACACTTAGGTTCTATTTTATATTATAGTTATTTTATATGTCTTACTTCCTCATTAGATTGTAAGCTCCCAGAAAACATCTTCTCTTATTTACATTTGTATCTCTCCTGACTCCCAACACAGTTCTTGGTACATAGTAAGTTCTCAAGACACACTGAATGAAAGACGCATGGTCAAAAGATGTTCAAAAGACCATGACCCTGTCTAAAGACCAAGTTGAGGATTAGAAATTGATAATATGCAACAAGATTGCTGAAGGCCTACCTGAACTTACACCTTGGAAATCCTAGACACAGTGGTTTGGCAGCTGGGCAGTCAGTGTACTTATACACATTTATAACCTAATCTCAGTTTTTTTAGATGTGGTCCAGAAACATTTCCCCTTTGCCTCAAGCTGTACCATGGGACTTCAACCCCTCTACTTCAGGGGCTGGAATCACTACTATCCAGTTGCGTAGTTATTGTGTATGAATTTCCTGGTTGTAAGTCTATATATAAACACATACACACACACACATCTATCTGTGGCAAGACAAAAAAGGGAATTATATGAAGCCTGTAAAGGAAAAGTTAACTTGCTAGGTTTATTTTATGTAATAGGTTTAGTATAGAAATGTCTATAGAAATTTCTATTAGTATAGAAATCTCTCTTATATTCCTTTTCAGGCTAAAAACAAGCAAGGCTCAGGATAAGTCCCAGTTAAAAGTCCATCCTGACTTGTGCCCAAGGAAGACCAAATAATTCCAGCATTCTCCCCAAGCCTAAGGCACTTAAAAAAAAATGTCTCCTGCCTTCACTTTGCTCTCTCCAGACACATGGTCAATCAGTTATCTATCTGTTCCTACTTCCTCGCACTTACTTCATGTATTTTTCCACTCTGTTTCCTCCTATGCACATTATGCTATTTCGCCACATTCATTCCGTCTAATGCTAAGGAACATACTGAGAGGTAAAAATTATGGTAACCATATAGAGGGAAAGGAAGGTGGAGCCCTTCCTTCTTAAAACTCACAACCAAACTGGTTACTAGTTTACATACTTCCTCTCTGTATAGTATTTCCCCTCCTGAATAAGTACTTCTATCTCCTCCTTTCTCTGTTCCTTATCACTATGCCACTTCTGAATACCACTTCTAAATTAATTTTTCCTTTAACTTACTATACCTAGCCTACCTTCTTCATTGGGTTCCATCTTTTCCTTTTAACAAACCTCCCTCAAGACACTCAGGCGTCTAGGCAAAGAGGAAGCAGGAATCTGAGGAGTAATTAATGCCTTAATGTGAATTACCTCATTGTATTAGGCCTCTCACAAATGTTTGCTCTTTAATTCCTTTTGCTCTCCTGTTTTGTTTTTGTTTTTTTCTTAATCTTTCATGTTGGAATTCTTATAATATGGCACCTGAGGGAAGAGAATTTGATAAGGTGGGGCTGAAATGGGTTTTCCAATTACCTCAAAAAACACATTATAGTCTAGGACCTATCTTACTACATGAAGCAGATTCTAGCTCTCAAGCAATTGAAACTGGTTTTTTTTTTAATGGTTTATTTGAACTTCCTGGTTAAATCTAGAATTAGGAGAATTGATAGAAAAACAGTTATCTTATTCCTCAGAAACAAAACAAAACAAAACTTCCCCAAAAGGGCTTAGTGAAAACACGATTGGCAAAATTAATTGAGCCTATTATTGGCAGAGACAAAAAAATATATACAAAACCCTACTGGACACTCTAAATTGAGACCTGTTTCCTAGAAAAAGAAGTCTTAATTTTTTTTTTTTAACTTGGAAGGATTCAATCAACAAACTTTTCTGGGTATAGGAAGGATAGATTCTTATCTCTGCCTCTTCTCTGTGACTACTCTCTGCTTTGGTATGGGCCAGACTTTCAAGAGGTCTGAGGAAAACCAGTCCATAGATATTTGTGTAATGAAAGAAAATGGAATTATGGAATATTACAGAAAAACAGCCAGAGCTGTACTTTTCCTAACTGACCACCTCTACCTTTACTAAGGAGAAACACCACAAAATACAGAAAATGCGCTGCATAAGATCTGTGTAAGATCAAGGTAGGGAGTGGGGAAGGAGACAGTCTACTTTCTTTTTTTTTTAAAGCAATTGGGATTAATTAACTTGCTCCAGGTTACACAGACAGTTATTTCTGGATGTGGTGCTAAGTATCTGATCTCAGATTCTATCCCAGGTTATCCCGACTCTGGGGCCGGTGCTCTTACTCACTGAGCCACCTGGCCACCCCAAGGACAGTCTACTTTCATCTACACAGGACTGAAAGCCCTAGGGATTATGCCCCTGGCTTTGTGATTGGTTGTTCTCCAAATCCAGGAGGCTCCAATCAATCTGTGATTTTAGCACATCTATTTCCCTTACATACAAAAACAAACTTTTAAAGTTTGAATCTGCAACACTTGTCTTTGGGAAGAAAAAGAATGCTTAAAAGGTAGTTTATAGCTTGCAGAATTCCACGTTTGTTTAACAAGGCAGAGCTCTGGTACAGTTTGGGAAGGCTAATAAAATTGAATCTATCCAATTAACTCTCCAATTATAAGTGAATTTAAGGTGAGGGGAAAGAGGGGAAGAGGACCCCAGGAAATTAATTCAAAGTTGCTGGATTGGCCAACAGAATGACTAAAGGTATGTGTCCAGATCTGACTCCTAGATCTTTTTCTTCTTCTGAAGAACAAAGAGAGGATTGGATACTTGGATTGCCTAAGATTCCTGAAGTCTTCTTGAGTTTCATTGGTATTTATACGTCTTCTGTCACCTCTAGCTTGTCTTGACAAACCATCTTGGTTAGCTTTATGAACTGTATTACCATTAGTAAAGAGATGTTATATTTTATGGAAGCAGGAACATTTTTAATAGCAGAAAATAAAAATGGTTGTGTAATGTCTGTGGAGCATTGATGTATGTATAGAGTGTTAGATTTGGAATCAGAGGACCTGGATTTGAATCAAAGCTTTAACTAGGTCAGGACAACAGCAGTTTGGTCCAAGGGTGCCAAAATTTAGAGGGTGTTGACAGCATTCTGATTCTTTTAGCATCATAAAACCAACTGAACTTAGCATCTGGTTAGCAGGAATAATCAGTTAAAATAAGAAGCTACCAGATAGCATGCTTTTTTTTTAACTAGTCATTCAATTTTAGTACCTCAGAACATGTCTATGTAAACATACATAAATCAACCCTCTAAGTTCATAGCTCCTCCTCATACCATCCTCCATTCCACCCCATGTTCCTCCACCAGCCCTGCTGTTCCAAGCTCTTGGTCTCTCCTACAAAAGGCTAGTAAGTAGCATGTTGTTGTAGGGTCTCCTCTGACCCCATTCTCGCCCAAAGTGAGTTTTCTTTGCTACTTGCTACCTCTATGACATTGGTCAAGTCACTTAAGCTTTCCAAATCTTAATTCTCTCGTATAGAAAATGAAGAGGTTGGACTAGATAATTGTTGGGGTCTCTTTTGGCTCAAACCATGACTCTGTAATATTCTCCCTTTAAAAAACAAAAACAAAACTCTTGGTTACCTATAGATTAAATAGTACACAACTGAATCACACAGCAAGACCATCCTAAAGGTTTGCAGGGTAGGTTTTGTAGCCTTAACTCCTAGGCAAACATCTTTTATACCTGAAAAATCAGGCTAAAATGAATACCTGTTTTGCATGACTTTACATGTGTAATGGGAATCATATGGCTTGCCTTTTCAATAGATGGGGAAGGGGCTGAATGGAGGGAGAGAATCTGGAATTCAAAATAAAAAAAGAATGTTTAAAAATAAGTATTTTTTTAAACAAACAAAAAAAGAAAATGAAAAAATTAAAGAAGGAAAGAACATCTCCAAGAGTGTGTATAGGGAGAAAAGAAAATTGACACATCTTTGCCTCCTATGATAGTGGAATCGTGACTAGGAACCTCACACTTTTTTTTTTTAAGCTTTAGGGGATAGAGCTTCCCAACTGGCTCCATAGGTGTCCCCAAAAATGGGATCAGGACCATTTTTCCAATTCACTGTATAACTCCAGTGGTGCTAAATTAATTTTTGTAAGGCACCTTTGTTTTCCAGATCTCCAGAATCCTTTGCAGGAGTGTCATCCTTGGCCAGAAAACAATACTATGATAGGTATATTAACCACTACCCTAGGTATCACTATGTGAAAATCATAAAATTTTTTATTGGAATAGAGGGAAAAACATGCCTACCTTGCCTAGATATTGAGTAGTAACATGGTATTTATTAAAAACTTTCCTGTGTGTCATTCTATTGTTAAAAATTAGAGAACCAAGAGAAAGAAATAGGAGAGTCAGGAGGAGGAATTGTTTTGAAAGCAAATAGGGGTATAGAAATCCATCTTGCCCTACAAGAAAGTAAGGGGGAAAGGGAGAAGGGGAGGGATAGGGGGAGAGGGCAGACTGGGGGAAGAAGTATTCAGTATACTTACTTTGCCATCTTGGGGTGGGGATAGGGGAGAGATGGGGAGAAAATTTGTAACTCAAAATCTTGTAGAAATAAATGCTAAAAACTAAAAATAAATAAATAAATTCTAGGGGGAAAAAACTACCCCCCCAAAAGAAAGCAAATAGTGACATCTTTGTCCCTCTTAAAAAAATGAAAATATCAATTTGATAGTAATAGTACAAGCTAGAAATAATTGCTTGCTTAATAAATCTCCTCCTTTGATTCTTTTGAGGGACTATTATAGGCTGTTCTCAGGAAATCAATTCATAAATCTTTTAAGTGCTAGCTAAATGTGAATTATTATCATTATCTACTGTTAACCTATATATAATTAAATGAGACATTCTTGATTCACAGATACATCTTTGTATTTCTTCCATGCTTGCTAAAAGAAAAATGTAACCTGGTCTCTCATTCTTGTTGCTGATGTTTCACTAATAGTATTATTATTAGTCCTAGCAGTGACACTAACAATAATAGTAATAGTTGGCATTTATATAGTACTTTAAGGTTTGCAAAATGTTTTACAAATATCTCATTTTCTCTTCACAACAACCTCTGGAGGTATTATCCCTATTCTATAAATGAGGGAACTGAGGCAGTCTGAGGTTAAAGGACTTGCCCAGGGTGATACAGCTAAGGTCTGAGGCTAGATTTGAACTCAGGACTTCCTGACTCCAATCCAATACATTATTCGCTTTGCCATTTAGCTGATTACCACAACACTAAAAAAAAAAAGTTTTCATAGATGAAGATAAGGCTATTGACCTATTACCAGTAGGACATTTACTTTGAGTTGTTTTCTAAGTAGTAGTAGATTTCTGCTGTCATCCATAATCTCACCAGGGCTCTCTTAACCATTACATTTCATATACTGTGGACCAAAATCAGGGCATAGTCCATCAGGGTGTGAAATGCGACTTCATCAACATTAAACACTGAATCCATAGTTTTTAATTTTATCACCATCATCTGCTAACCAAATGAGCTAACCAGCCCAGATGATTTAATACAAAAAAGAAAATGTATCTGAGGGATTACATTAGCCAAGTAAAATGTTTCTGTCATTTTCTCATTGATGCTGTTTGTCACTGACTCTGGTTACTTGGATTAGTGGGAAAAGCACTGGGTTTGGAGTCAGTCAGGAGGGACCTGGATTTGAATCTTGATTGTTACATTTGCTAGTTGTGTAACAATGTGCAAATTATGTTTTACCTCTGAGACTCAGTTTCCTCATCTGTAAAATCGAAATAATAATATGTAAAGTCCCTACTTCACCTGGGCTTCAGTTAAAAAAAAAAAGGTGTTTTGCAGATCAGCACAAAATATAAACATAAGCTTTTTGTTTGCATAAATAGGAATTTTATTTACTCTAGTTAAGCAGGATCTGAAAGATGTTCCTTATGCCCTTGGTTCTGGGGAAGGCAAGAACCAGCAAGTTCAAAGAAAGAGGCCAGGTATGCCTTAGGCTTATGCTTTTTATCAAACTGGGAGATGTCATACTCTATTTCCAACATGGGAGGAATTGAGCATGGAGATGGGCTGGAAAGTAGGAACAATTTCTAGCTTTATCTTTGTTGAGCTGGTTTTACAATTTTGTTTGAAGTACCTGTGAATTTCCAGAAACACCCATTTTCAAATATAAGAAAGATAACCAGCACAGTAGAAAGAGCATTGGAGACAACAGTGCTGAATCTGAATCCCAGTTCTATACTTACTATCTTTGTGACCTTATTGTCTATGGGACTCAGTTTCTTTATTTGAAAGATGAGGGTATTAGACTGAATTATCAGGAAATTCTCTTCTGGCTCCAAATATTATGATCTGAAGCACCAAAAAAAAAGATTTCTGAAGTGAAATCCAACAGATTTTTGAGTTACCTATATCATTTTATCCTTCTGTTGGTATAACAGCTTTCTAAAAATGATAATGAATAATTTATATTAATAGCATTTAAATATGTATAAATTATTTTATATTAGTAACATTTATTATGCATATATATGCTGCCATATAAATGAAAATGAACCCGTTCCTGTTAAGTATGTGTGCATATACATATGTGAATATTGTATTATATAAATGTTACATATGTATTACACTACTTATCCATTTCTCTACCTACATATTAGCATCTACCTCCCAGGGTTGTTGTGGGGACCAAATGAGATAACAGTTGTAAAGTGTTTAGCACAGTGTCTGGTACATTGTGTTTTATAAATGTTAATTATACACACACATTATATATAATAATTCTTTTTGTTATATATGTGTATATGTATTACAAATATATTGAAGAGGGTTACCCATAAAGAGGGTTAGGGTTGCTCTGGAGACCCCAAAAAACCAACACCCCAGTTCCTGCCAAATTAATTCGATTCAGTCTTCTCAGCCAAAGAAAAGTAAAGTTTATTAAAAGTTTGCTTGTATTGGACACAGAATAAGTCTGTTCTAGGTCATTCTATGGTGCTCTCACCATATACAGAAAGTTGTTGGGAGGAATCTAGGGGTGGTCAAGAGGAGGAGTTTGGGGAGGATCTTCAGGAAGAGTTAATGAGGTGAAGGAGTGATTAAGGGTGGGAAGTTGCTGGAGGCTACCTGGAGACTACAGACAATGGCAGGTGAGGCCAGTTCAAGGGTGGATTGATATTTTGATAGGCTCAAGGGTGTAAAGTCTAGTAACTAAGGTTTGGGCTCAGCCACTATGTTAAGGCTTATGGCCTCATGCAAATGCCTCATCAAATGGGATGAGATTTAATCAGAGTTCAAGGGGGGTCCCAGAGCCCATACCTCATCAATATGAGTTGATAACAACATAACAGTGCTGGTAGGTAAGTGCCTATCATGACCTCCATTTTATCTTGAGGAAACTGGGCAGTCACTGAAGTGGACCTGCCCAGTGTTACACAGCTAGTAAGCATCTAAGGCCAAATTCAAATTCAGGTCTTCTGACTCCAGGTCCAGTGCTCTATGGCCTGCTACTTTCCCTTTACTTTCTGGAAATCATACACAGTCCAATTTCAATTATCCTTTATGTGGCATGAAACCCAACCAAATAAGCCACTGATTATACAGAAGTATTCTCCTTAGTCTATTTCCCCCCCTTTCGTCTCAGGTTCTGTTGCTTTATGTTTTCCTTTTTCCTTTCTGTTCTTTTGATGGGGTACAGGTCCTGGGAGCTCTTGAGTTTGAGCTTGAGCTCTCCTTGAATCTTTTGATGCCATTTGATGAGGCATTTGCCTGAAGCCATAGGCCTTTCATTGTGGCTGGCCCAAATTTCTATCCCTCCTTTGTCCAGCAACTTCCCACCCTTGATCCTCCCAAAATGTCTATGCCCAAATCTGTTACACCTTTGAACTGACCTAGCCCACCATTGTCTGTAGTCTCCAGGTAGCCTCCAGAAACTTCCCACCCTTAATAACTCTTTACTGGAGTCTGACCTCCTTGATTCTTCCTGAAGACCCTCCCCAAACTCATTACTGGAGTCTGACCTCATCTGACTGCTCCTGAAGACCCTCTCCAAACTCCTCCTCTAGACCACCCCTAGATTCCTCCCATGACCTTTCTGTATATGAGACCCCATCTTGCCTCCATGTGGTGTGAGAGCGCCAGAATTTTCTAGCACAGATTCACTCTGTGTCAGATGATTCTGGCCTGCTTGCCCAATGCAAAGCATAACAGATACCTAGGCTCCTTAAGAGTCTACCCAATATGGCGAATCTCTAATAGACTTTGCTTTTCTTTGTCTGAGAGAAGGCTTAAGTAGAATTCATTTGGCGGGACCCAGTGAGTTGGTATTTTGGGGTCTCGAGCACCCCTAACCCTATGCCCCATCATTTTATGATGACCCTCTACACTTTCACTTCAATGCTTAGTTGTCTTCCTCCCTTTTTAACAGCCTCTACTCTGCTCCAGGGTCACCACAATTCTTTCACCTTTCTTTTCCCTTGTCCAATTGATTGTTTTCAACTGTTCTAATGCAACTGGTGCCTGACACATGGTGTCGATCAGTTGTCCAGTTGTAGCTAACTCTTCATGAGCCTATGTACTTTTTATTCTATGGGGTTTTCTTGGCAGAGATACTGGAGTGGTTTGTCATTTCCTTCTCCAGTGGATCACTTTTTTGTTTGACCTTTGAATTTTGGATAACCCTGCACAGCACACCTCATAGTTTCATTGAGCTACACAAGCCTCTCTGCCACAATAAGGCAGTGATCCAGCATTTTTAGGCAAATGGGTTGAGTGACTTGCCCAGGGTCTCCCAGTTAGTAGGTATCTGAAGCTGGATATGAACTCAAGTCTTTTTCTCTAGGACTAGCACTCTATCCACTTTGCCACCTTGCTGCCCCCATGCCATATGCCTGGCACCTAATAG
Organism: Petaurus breviceps papuanus; assembly: GCF_028583685.1. NCBI lineage: Eukaryota > Metazoa > Chordata > Mammalia > Diprotodontia > Petauridae > Petaurus > Petaurus breviceps. The sequence continues at coordinate 4,656,170 of NW_027187343.1, read as the reverse complement.
GTGCTTAATAAATGTTATTTGATGGATTAGTTATTCTAGGAGTCATTTCATACCTCTCCCTTCTCAAGGAGTTTAGGTATACAATTGGTAATAAGCATAATTTTCTCTTTACTCCTTGGAAGACATCTTCCTAGGAAGCACAATCTCAAGCAGGCTGGTAGAAAATGCTTAGAATACTTTAGTGTCTGGACTACCCCACAAACTGCCACACCACCTTCCAGCCTTCCCAATTCCGATTTCTACCCTTGCCTTAATGTTAAAAGTAAAACCTACATTGTTCTTCCATCCCTTGTAACTTGATCAGTGGCCATGTTGCCTCACTCTCTTGATACCCTTTTCCTCCATAGTATATCCTCTGCATCAGATTTTACTTGCTAAGGCTTCGGTTTAGTAAACAACCCATAAAAAAGTGCTTCCTATTCAGACTGCACCTTGTAAAGGGTGAGCCCTTCTCTAAAATAGGTGGGTCATTTTATACCTTATAAAGCACATAAAATGTTGGATCACAGATATTAGGCCTCAGACACTAAGTAGCTGTGTGACCCTGGGCAAGTCACTTAACCCTGTTTGCCTTAGTTACTTCATCTGCAAAATGAGCTGGAGAAGGAAATGGCAAGGCCACTCCAATATCTTTGCCCAGAATGGAATCACAGAAGAGTTGGACATGACTGAAACAACTGAACAAGAATAATCTTCTTCTCGGGGTGAAGTCTCTCATTGGAAGAACCCAGGCCTATACCAGAAAGAATGAGCGAGAGGAAAGGCCAATTCCAAAGCTGGACCTGGGATGATCCTGATTGCCTAATTTCTGCCTGAGAAATAATAGGTCTCAGAGACAAGGCCCTATGGAAGCAGAAATGGGAAGGGTTTTGCAAGTCTTATGATAAAAGACCCAAGAACACAGAAGTTACCTTAGTCAAACACTGTGAGTATGAAATTGAAGGTTGTAGAAACTATATATATTCAGTAAGACATTTCAAGTAAGCCTGGGAAAAGCAAAATTAAAGAGGAATCCAATCTGTATCAACTTTCACCCCTTGAGACTTCGAATGGGAACCTGAAATACTTTCCTCTAGAACTATTGAAAGTCTATTTATTTTTCTATATTTAAAAATTTTTTTACTTTGTCTTTATAAACAACATTAACCACAGGCCTGAATACAGTTAGGAGGAGGCAATTGAGAGGGGAGAATCCTCCCCAAAATAGATTTAATTGCTGAATTGCTTTGCCAGAGTTCTGTCTCTTAACTGGGGTCTCAGAACTAAAAAATAAAGAGAATTATAAATCCTTTTGATAAAACTTCCCAGAGCAGAGAGAACACTTATAATAGGAAATGTATCTAGGCAATGAATCAGGAGTAGAATGAGGGGACATGGAGGAGGGGCTGGACAACTCTGCTTAACGCTGAATTCTACCATTGCATACTCATATTCACGTGATATTAGAACTGGGCAAACCTTGGAGGTTATCTAGTCCAACCTCTTTATTTTACAAATGAGGAGACTGAGGCATAGAGACAGAATGACAAGTAGGAACCAGAAGATGATTTAAAGGAAATAAAACCTTAACCCTAGCTCTCTAGGAAATGGTACTCCAATCAGACCCTCTCCTCCTCACCACATAAATATATCTCCTCAAAGAGATACTAAGCATAAAGATAGTCTTCATAATTCAGACTAATCTATAGTTTCCAGCAGAGAAGAATATTATAAAAAATAATATTAAAGATCATCTATGTTGTCTCCTTGGATTTCACCAAATGTTTTGTTCTAAAAGTCATGTAATAATATGTGCAGTCTTCTTTGCTGATCTTCATCCAAGTTGTAAATGCTAATTATGGATGTCCACCAAGGTTCTGTCCTGGGTCCTCTTTTCTTCTCCTTCTATACTATTTTACTTGATGATCTCATCTCTGTGAAGATTGATGAGGTACAGGCTCTGGGAACCCCCCTGAGCTCTGACTGAATCTTCCCATTTGATGAGGCATTTGCTTGAGACCTTAGGCCATTGTGGCTGGGCCCAAACCTAGCCTAGGCCGCCATTATCCAGCTAGTCCCCACCCTAGATCCTCCCAATACCCAAATCTTTTACAACATTGAACTGGCCTAGCCCACCACTATCTATTGTCTCCAGGTAGCCTCCAGCAACTTTACTCATTTACTGGTTTCTGACCTCATTGACCCCTCCTGAAGACCCTCCCCAAACTCCTCCTCTAGACCACCCCTAGATTCCTCCCACAACCTTTCTGGATATATAAGACCCCATCTTACCTCCCTGTGTGAAAGTGCCACAGAATTTTCTAGCACACACTTGCTCTGTGTCCAATACAAGCCCACTTATCCAATACAATCTTTAAAGATACTGAGGCTTCTTAAGAGTCTATCCAACATGGGGAACTTTTAATAAACTTTTCTTTTCTTTGGCTCAGAGAAGGCTTGAGTTGAATTCATTTTGCAGGATCCGCTGTATTGGTATTTTGGAGTCTCATGCACCCTTAGCCTAAACCTCATCATTTTATGGTGAACCTTCTTCAAAGATGATTCTCAAATCTACTTAACTCTAATCTCTCTCCTGACCTCCATGGACTCACATCTTAAACTGAACTCATTATCATTACCCACAAATCTTTCCCTCTTCTTAATTTCTCTATTACTTTTAAGGGTACCACCATCCTACCATTCACCCAAGCTTGCAGCCTAGGTGTGGTGACAACTCAACTCCTCTTGTCCCCCATATTCAATCTATTGCCAAGGCATATCAATTCTACCTTTGCAACATCTCTCATACACATTCCCCACATTCCTCTCCTACTGTCACCACTCTGGTGCCGGCCATCACTAACTCCTGTACTTTTGAATAGCCTCTGTCTGGTCTCCCTGCCTCAATTCTTTCCCTACTCTAATTTGTCCTTCACTCAGTTATCTTTGTTAAGCACAGGACTGGCCATGTCACCTCACTGGTACCCCATCACTCAGTAAACTAATGACTTTTTATTGCCTCCAGGATAAAATATAAAATCCTGTGTTTGGTTTTTAAAGCCCTTTATAACCAGGCTCTCTCCTACCTTTCCAGTCTTCTTATTCCTTACTTACCCTTCTTTACCCTTCCATTCAGTGACACTGTCCTCCTTGCTCTTACTTCCACAAGATACTCCTTCTATGGATTCCATGCATTTTCTTTTTTTTTTTTTTTTAAGCAATTGGGGTTAAGTAACTTGCTCTAGGTTACACAGCCAATTATTTCTGGGTGTGGTGCTAAGTGTCTGAGCCCGGATTTGATCCCCAGGTCATCTGCTCTTACTCGCTGAGCCACCTGGCCAACCCGATTCCATGCATTTTCACTGGTTGCCTCTCAAGGCTGGAATGCTCTCCTTTGTCTCTGCTTCTTGACTTTCCTAGCTTCCTTCAAGTGCCAGCTAAAATCATACTTTCTGTAAGAAACCTCTTAACCTTAGTGTTTTCCCTCTGAAATTACCCCCAAGTTGTCCTGTATATATTTTGTTTTCATGTTGTCTCCCCTCTTTGACTGAATTCCTTGAAGATAGGGATTGTTTTCACCTTTTTTTTTTGTTTCCCCAGCTCTTACCCTGGCAAATGGTTGGGTTACATACTTAATAAATACTTGTTGATTTGACTATCCAGGGTATTCCAAAAGTCTTAATGCAGCTTTAAGTAGAAGCATAAAATTTGGGGGATACTTTGGGACAATTTGTACAAATTTGAGCTTTTATTATGTTCATAGAATAGTAAAGTACATATTTCCTCACCAGATCAGCAATTTCTTTTCCAAAGTGAACTCTTGGGGAGAAAACTTTTTCCACCAATGTAGATTTGTAACTATTTTGCAATTTATATAGTCTTTGAGAGTTGCCTCTGGGGAGCTAAGAGGTGAAGTGATTTTTTCCAGGGTCACATAGCCAATAAGCATCAGAGGAGAGACTAAACTCTTGTCTTCCTGACCTAGAAGATGGTTCTCTACCAACTTATCCATGCTGCCCCAGTAGAGCCCACAGGTACACAAATATTATTTGATGGTGATAATGATCAGAATGACTTTCTATTGAAAATTTAAGGATAATAATCTTACCAGTGAGTTGATACATGGCATTTGCATTCACTTAATTTTCCACTTTCTGAGCATGTCTGCTTATCTCTATTGGTCAGACTCTTGTAATTTAAGTATCTTTTTGCAAAGTACTTCCAAGAAATTCTGTACATTATAAACAGTATATCTGTTTAGAAGTAGTAACTAATACTGATACCATCATCCATGGGTTAGAAGTTAGTGTGCCATTAACCCAAAGGGAAACCCTCTATTGGCTTGCATAGGGGTGTAATAATTCATTCTTCCTCCAGATTAGAAACTACAGAAAAGGTGTATTCTCTCCTCTGCAGCTGCAGAGGGAGCATTGCACTTGGTCTGAATCTATGTGATTCATTTCTAGATTGTATATAAAGAATAAATAAGACCGTCTCTTTTTCTACTGGGTATTTCTTTTTTAAATGAAGAAAATTTTATTTGATTAAATTAAACACATTTTTTAGGGTACCTATTATTAGCTGGGAAGCTTAGACATGCTAAGAAAAGAGGAAAAGGAAGAAAGAGGGAGAGAGAGGGTAGGAAAGGAGAGGGCAATAATAACTGGAGTGATGGAAAAAATCAAGTTTCTACTAATTACTACCTCCCTGACATTAACTTAATTAATTAACCTTTTAGGGCCTCACAGAGGTTTCCTTATGCAAAAAACAAGATGGTTGGAATAGATGACCCCCAGGTATGGTTTCCTTTCAGCTCTCTAGTCTCTGGTCCTATGGTTCTTAGGGGACTTATCTGTGCTGAGACTTGAAGAAAGCTAAGAATATTAACAGGCAGAAACAGTCAGCAAACATTTACTGAGGACCTACTATGTGCCAGGCACTGTGCTAAGCACTGGGGATACAAAAAAAAGGCAAAAGACAGTCTCTGTCCTTGAGGAACCCACAAGCTCATGTGGTATACAACAAGTAAATGATATGTACAAACAAGATAAATAGGAAATGATTAAGAGGGATGGCACTAGAGTTAAGAGGCATTGGGAAAGTTTTCCTATAGAAGATGGAATTTTATTTGAGACTTAAAGGAAGATAGAGTGCATTCCAGGCATAAGGTACAGAAAGATGGAAGATAAAATGTTGAGTTCAGTGAAAGGTAATTGGCCTGTTTAGTGAAGGAGAATAATAATGGAGCTAAATTGTGAAGGGTCCAGCTGAAGAGTTTTTATTATATCCTGACCCCATATGGGGTCACAACCCATAGTTTGAGAAGCACTGAAGGGGTCAAGAGTGGAAATGTTTAAGAAGCCTTGCCCTGAAGAAATCAGAAGTCACTGATGATTTCTTAGCTCTGGGGAGAAAGGTGGTCAGACCTGAGCTTTAAGAAATTTATTTTGGTGATTGTGTGGAGGATCAATTGGAAAAAGTTGAGACTGGAAGGAAGGAAACCAATTAGGAGGTTATTACAATAGTCCCGAGAAGAGATGATGAAGACCTGAACTAAGGTGATGATTATGTGAATAGGGAGAAGAGAATGGATTCAAGGAATGTTGAGGTAGATTTGACAAGACATGTCAACCCACTGGATTTGGATTGGGAGGAATGGAGCAGGAGAGAAGACTCAAGGACAACTCCAAAGCTGCGAAACTGATCACAAGGATGGTGGTGCTCTCAACAGAAATATGGAAGTTGGGGAGGAGAGTAAGGTTTCATTTGGAAAATAATGAGTTCTTTTTTTGGATGTGCAAAGTTTGAGATTCCAATGGGACATTCAAGTGAAAATGCCCAACATCTAATGTGATCAGTTTTAGAGTTCAAGAAAGAGATAAGGGCAGATATATGGCTGTATAGAGGTGACAATTAAGTACATGGGAGTGGCTGAGATGACCAAGAGAAAAGAAGGTCCAGAATAGAACTTGGGGGGATATTCCAGGGATGGCATCATAGATTCAGAGCTGAAAGGGAACTTGGAGGCCATTTAATTCTCTCACCACCACCACTTTAGAGGTAAGGAAACAGAAGCAAAGAGAGGTTAAGTGATCAGCCTAAGGTCACATAGCTGGTAAATTTCAGAGGCAAGATTTGAACACAGGTTCAAAGGAGACTGAGTAGTCAGACAGGCAGAAGGAGGAAAGAGTGAGCCTTTGTTAGAGAAGCAGGTAGAAGAGAGAATACCCAGGAAGAGGAGCTGGTTGACAGTGTCAGAAGCCATAGAGACATGAAACTAGTTGAGGCCTGAGAAAGGATTATCTGATTTAAGCTGTTAAGAGACTGTTTGTAACCACAGAGAGGTTGAATTAAGGTTGGAAGCCAGTTTGCTATGGGTTGAGAAGTGAGTGGGAAGTGAAGAAGTGGAAGCAATGAGTGTAGGCAACTTTTTGGAGGAGTGTGGATGTGAAAAAGAGAAAAAATATATAGGAAAATGAATAGAGGCTATGGTAAGGTTAACCAAAGGTGTTTTTGTTTTTGTTTTTAAGGCTGGGGGAGACATGATGTGCTTGTAGGCAGCAAGGAAAAAGCAAGTAAATAAGGAGAAATTGAAGATGAAAGATAAGATAATTCTTGGGCCAAGTTCTCCAATTAGGAGAAAAATAGAAAAGATAGGTTCAAGGGTATCAGGGATGGAAAACCTGTGGCCTCAAGGCCACATGTGGCCCTCCAGGTCTTTAAGTGTGGCCCTTTAATTGAATCCAAACTTCACAGAACAAATCTCCTTAATCAAAGAATTTGTTCTATAAACTTTGAACTCGGTCAAAAGGCCATGCCCAAGGTCCTAGAAGGCCACATATGGCCTTGAGTCCACAGATTCCCCACCCTGATATAAGGAAAAGGGTTTGCCAAGGCAAAGAGAAGGGCTGCCTGTTCCTCTGAGACTGTAGCAAAGGAAGAGAGAATGGGAATGATATGAATAAATTTTGAGGTACAGAGTAATGGAAAATGGCCTCGATTTTCCCAGAAAAATAAGAGGTGGGGTCCTCTGCTTAAATGGAAAAGTAGATTAGAGACTTTAAGCAGAGAAGGAAAGCTGCAACGGGAATGGTACAGAGCATGATAAAGGACCAACCAGGGAAAATTAAAGGATTCCCATGAAGTAGTGCAGGGGATGGAGGCAAATGAGACTAGACAAAATAAATTTATAATGGATCCACAGTATTGCATGACTTCCTCCAGTACTGCTCTGTGGCCCAGGAATAGGAACAAAGCAGAGGTAGCTGTGCTGGAAATTGGGAAGGTGAAGGAGGGAAAGATAAGGGGGCCAGAGACTGAAGGGTAGAGGACGGAGTATGTTTGAAATGGTCATCAATAAAGTTGATATTGTGAATGGTAGATGGAGACCAGAGCATAGATTATTGACAGAAAGGACAGGGAGGTTTAAAGGGACTGAATGTATCAGTTAGGGCAAAGAATAGGTTTAAGCAATGGAATGCAAAGCAAAATGCAAAACAAAGGACTGAAGGCTATGGTCAATCAGAGAGGGGAATTTCAGAGCTCAAAATCCTGAAAGTAGTATAATCATGGGTGATGTAGAGATTTTTATGGCATCAGAAGTGAAGATATAGATCATGGGAGTTGAAATTAATGTATTGAGGCATTTTAGAAGATCCCAATGTATTCATCTATGTGTTAAATGACAGCTAGGTTCTAATTAGTACCAATAAGGAATATTACAAAGTGATTGCATGTATTAGTATTCATACTATTTGAAGTTCCAGCACAATGGAAATACATAGTACAACCTCCATTAATGCAACTACTTAAGGAGATTCATTATTTGGACTAATATTGGACCCTAGTTAGCTAGTTAGCTTTACCTACATATTAGGTTAAGAGTTGGGGAAGAGAGCAAGATTGTGAGAAAGGTGCTGAATTCTTAAAGAAAGCATGGAGAGGGACCTGGAAGCAGGCAGATTTCTGAATCAAGGGTTTGGATGGGTGTGGCAAACCTGAAAGCAGGAGAGGGTGCCTTGTGGAATGACAAAGGTCAGAGAATGACAGTGAAGAACAAGGAGCATGCTTCTTCAAGGCCCAGGGTGTTGGAGAAGGTGAGGCATGAAAGAAGAAAAATTCAGTACTGGGGGCGGTAGGGGAGGGATGTTAGGGATTTGTTTTCTAGAGGGATCTAAGTTTCCAGGAGGGCAAAAAGTTGGAAAATGTGAGAAAATTGAGAGGAATTTCTTAAGAAATGAGTGGGGATAGGTTGGGTGGACACAATGGAAGGATAGAACAGAGAAGGATCAAAGTTGGAGTAGGAGAGCTAAGCTGGATGAGGATAGCAGAAACCAGAACAGAAGTAAAGGAGTTTTTGCCTTATGAGACTGGAACCCTGACCCTTCTTCTTATGATGATGGAGGGCTTCATGGATAGACTTATGTAGATAGTATACTCAAATAAATCTCTGATCTCCCCATCCTGGGCAACTCTTGTCTATATCATAGCATAAATTTGAATGGAATGGGGAAAGGAGGTGTCAAACCAATGTGCTTTCTCTTAACATTGTGAGGATATCAGTAGAACATAGGTGCCCACTATGCACTTGTCACAGAAGACTATATGCTATGCTATATAATAATCATATAACATATAACTGTATTGCTATGTACAAAGGTCATCCTTTGCTCTTGCCATATAACCGTCAAATCCACCTTCTTTTTCAATGAGTCATTTAATTGATCATAGTTATTCCAGTTCTAATTTGCAATTGCGTATTTGTTATATATAAATGTCAGTCAATTAGTCAACAAACACTTATTAAGGGCCTACTGTGCACCAAGCACTGTGCTAAATACTGAGCATAAAAATAAGAAAAAGACAGTTCCAACCTCAAGGAACTTAGCAATTTGTTAGTGTTAGTGAAATGGTAAGAAAAAAACCCCAAATAAACAAAAAAACAAGTTCATGGAACTCAGGTGAAGAACTCCTGTTCTAGAAAGAAATTGAGATTTCTTTGTTAGGCATTTAAAGCCTTTCACAATTTGACTCAAACCCATCTTTTTCCAGGCTGATTTCATATTTTCCCCCTCACTCACTGTTTCAGACAGACTAGCCTAGTTGTTATTTCTCATATACAAACCATCTTACCTCTCTTTCTGCCTTGCACAGGGCGGGCTGTCTGTCCCCCATGTCTGGAATACTCTCCCTCCTCATCTCCACCTCTAGGAATCGTTACCTTTCCTCAAGACTCAGGCTAAGTGTAAACCTTTGACAAAACAGCTTTCCTGATTCCCTTCTTCCTGTTATTGGTGCTTTTTATTTTCCATCCTCCCTCACATAATCTTGCATTTATGCCGTACACATTTGATATTTGTTTGTTTCCCTACTCCCACCTCCAGCAGAACATAAGCTCCTTGAGGACATGGACTGCTTTATGTTTTTTGTCTTTGTCTCTCCAGCACCTAGGAAATACATAGCAAGCACTTATTAAGCACTTACCAAATCAACTTGACTTGAAATGAATCCTCTGAATCTCTCTTTTGCTGCTATCCCATTCTATTTTGTATCTGACTTAATTTAGGCACATGTCTTATTCCACCCCATACCCCTTGAAGGTTGGGATAAGTGTTACTTTTCTTCTGTATTACTCTAGTACTTAATGCTAAGTGCTTAGTGCACTTAGGTCTGTAATAAATATTTGTTGAGTTCACTGGTATTGAATTATAATATTTATAATTCATGTAAATAATAATTTAACATTGTAAAATAATAATTATAATTAATAATAATTATAATTCTTCTTGCTGTTTAGAACTCTTTGGAACATTGTGCTACACAACATTAGATTAAAAACAGATATGTTGTTATAATAAAAGGGCTATTTAGATACAGGTTAGTACAGATATTAATCTTGTGTGGATAGGTTTATAGGTTATCCTGAGTTAGCACTCTTAGCTTAGTGTCTCCTAGATCTCAGTGGAGCTGCCTGGTCCCTGAGAACTGGCAGCCATAAGAAATGGGTTCCTAGGTTTCTGATAGAGTAACATAAATTTTATTAGTCATTAGGTTCTGCTCTACATAAGCGAATTTTTCAGATAATTAAAGCAATCAAATTTCTAAAAAACACAAAGCTTAACCACTGTATATGTAAGAGAAGTACCAATCAATTCCCAATTACATATAAAAATCTTTTGAAAAACATGAAAGATTTTCCATGTTTGGGGACGGTTGGTCATGGGATTAAAGATCTTATTTCCTATCCTGGCTCTAGCACTTACTAAGTTGTGTGACTATGGACAAGTCACCTCTTCTCTCCTCATCTCACCCATAAAGTGGGTACAATAATGCTTACATGGCCTACCTCACAGGGTCATCGTGAGGAAGATGTTTTATAAACCTTATGATGATATAGAAATCTGAGTTATTATATGCTACTGAGGAGTGTGTGTTTTTTTTTAAAGCAATCGGGGTTAAGTAACTTGCTCAAGGTTACATGGCCAGGTGTTTCTGGGTGGGTAATAAGTGTCTGAGCCCGGATTCGATCCACATATCCCAACACTGGAGCCGGTGCTCTTACTCGCTGTGCTACCTGGCTGCCCCAGAGTGTGTTTTTTTTAACCCCTATGCTAGAGTCTCACAGAGCTATACTTTTTGAGTTTTTGTGCTTGTTTTTATAGTTTTTCTTTCTCTTTATTCTCTCAGTCGCTATCACTTCTGACTTTTATCAGCATCCCTGCCTCTAGTGAGGCATTCCACTCCACAAATCTTTCTGATTTGTTCCTTTTGCCAACTTTTTCATGGGGCATAAAAGTAGAATGAAGTCAATGAGCTTTAAAAAAAATTATTGAGGGGGCAGAGCCAAGATGGCAGAGTAGAAGCAAGACCTTCCCGCGGCTCCGGCTTCCACCCTCCCCAATCCATGTAAAAAGGGGACTCTAAACAAACTTTGGAGCTGCAGAACCCACAAAATGACACAGAGAAGCTAACCTCCCGCTGAGGACAGCCCGGCAGGCAGGCAGGAATCGGCCAGAGCAGCGCTCTGGGAGCGGAGCCCAGCAACACGCGGAGGCTTTAGCCCCAGTGTGGGCCTGACCAGCTGCTAGCCAGAGGGACTCCAGATCAGCAGCAGCTGTGGCCGTTTCTAGATTTATCAATGCATAGATGTGAAGGACAAGGTAAGAGGCCAGTGCAGTCTGGACTTTGGGACCCAGTAAGTGGAAGCCCGTGGCGAGAAGCCACTCAGACCCTTGCACAGCCAGCCAGCTCCATGTAGCAGCTTCAGCTCCTGGCCTGTAGAGTGTAGGGGTACCAAGCACCAGTCTGAGGGGTAATCGCTCTTGCTTTAACCTGCTTGGATCTGGATTGCAGTCTAGGGTGGAGGTCCTGGAGTGTGTGTCCAACTTGCCAGAGCGTGTGAAGACCTCAGAGAGGGCACCCATCTAATACCTCTGGCAGCTGAGAAAGCCCCAGCATTTGGGAGGAAAATTCCCCTGTCTGGTGGCAGAGTCCTACTGTGGCAAAAAGCCCAAAAGTCAAATAATTGAGTGGCAAAATGAGCAGGCAGAGGAAACAAAGCAGACAGAAGATTCCAACATTACACTCCTATTTTGGGGATAAGAAGGAGCAAGGCATGGAACAGGAGGAAAACAGTGAAGTCAGTACTCCTGCACCAAAAGCTTCAAAGGAAAATACAAGCTGGTTACAGGCCATAGAGGACCTTAAGAAGCAGATAAGAGAAGTGGAGGAAAAATTGGGAAGAGAAATGAGAACAATGCAAGAAAATTATGAAATGAGAGTCAACAACCTGACTGAAGAAAATAATACCTTAAAAAACAGACTGACTCAAATGGCAAAGAAGGCTCAAAAAGGCAATGAGGAGAAGAATGCCTTAAAAAGTCAAATTTGCCAGATGGAAAAAGAATCTCAAAAGCTCACTGAGGAGAATCATTGCTTCAGAATTAGATTGGAGCAAATGGAAGCTAATGACTTTATGAGAAATCAAGATGCTGTCAAACAGATCCAAACAAATGAAAGAATAGAAGGCAATGTGAAATATCTCATGGGAAAAACCACTGACCTGGAAAATAGATCCAGGAGAGATCATTTAAAAATTATTGGACTACCTGAAAGCCATGACCAAAGTAAGAACCTAGAAAGCATCCTCCAGGAAGTTCTCAAAGAAAACTGCCCTGATGTTTTAGAACGAGAAGGCAAAATGGAGGTCGAAAGAATCCACCGATCACCTCCTGAAAAAGATCCCAAAAAGAAAACTCCTAGGAATATTATAGCCATGTTCCAAAATTCCCAGATTAAGGAGAGAATATTACAAGCAGCCAGGAAGAAACAATTTGAATATTGTGGAAACACAATCAGGATAACCCAGGAACTGGCAGCTTCTACACCGAGGGATCGAAGGGCTTGGAATGTGATATTCCAGAGGTCAAGGGAGCTGGGATTAAGACCAAGAGTCACCTACCCAGCAAAACTGAGTATCATGTTTCAGGGGAAAATATGGTCATTCAGTGGAATACAGGACTTTCAGTCATTCTTGATGAAAAAACCAGAGTTGAATAGAAAATTTGCCATTCAGATACAAGAAGCAAGAGAAGCATGAGAAGGTAAACAGGGAAAAGAAATCATAAGGAACTTATCAAAGTTGAACTATTAACATTCCTACATGGAAAAACAATAATTGTAACTTATGAAACTTTTCTCAGTAGTTGAAGGGATTAGAAGTATATATGAGGGTATGTGGGCATATGAATACATATGTGAATGTGTGTGTATACGTTTACAGGTATACATAGATAGAGGGCACGGGACCAATTTAACAGGAAGGGATGATACTTAAAAGGTGAAATTGAGAGGTGAGAGGAGTATAATGAGAGGAGATGGGGAAAGACAGATTGGAGCAAACTATCTCATACAGAAGAGGCAGGGGAAAATGGTTGCAATGGAGGGAAAGAATAGGAGGGCAGAAGGGAATGGGTCAACCTTATTCTTATTGAATCTGGCTTGAGGAGGGAGGGAAATACACACTAAATAGGGGATCTCACCCTCCAGGAGAATGGGGGGGAAGGGGATGAGAGGGGGTATGATGGAAGGGAGAGCAGGCTGGCGGGGAGGGAAGTTGGAAGCACCCAGTTTTGAAAAGGGACAGGATCAAAGTAGAGAATAGAACGGGTGGGGGGGAAATGTGGTCAGTCTTTTACAATATATCTACTATGTTATTGTTTTGCATTAGCCGCACATGTACAACCTATACTGAACTACTTGTCTCCCCAGTGGGGGTGGGTGGCAGGGGAGGAAGGGAATGAATCTGGGATTGAAAGTTTTAAAATCTACATTCAAATATATATATATATATATGTGTGTGTGTGTGTGTGTGTGTGTATATATATATATATATATATATATATACTATTATTAATACCATCTTACATGTAATTAAGAAATGGGATGTACAGGCACTGAAGCATAGAGATCCACTGGAAAAGTTGAAACGGATACGGGAGAAAATATGGGAGAGAGCAGATTGGTGGTGGGGATATCCTGTGGGACTGCTGTTTTGGGGGGATGGGTGGGGGAAAAACGGGGAGAAAATTTGTAACTCAAAATGTGGCGGAAACAAATGATGTAAATCAGAAGTTAATAAAGCATTTAAATAATAATAAAAAATATTTCCGTAGGGAAAAAAAATTATTGATAATTTTGTTTTTACTTTACCTAAATTTCCCCCTGCCCTTCCCATCTCACAGAGAGCCATCTCCTATAACAAGGAATAATTTTTTTAAAGAAAAAGAGGAAGAAGAAAAGCTTTGATGTTTGAAAGGGAAAAATATTAACTATTTGGAAAACTCATTCATCTATGAATCTATTTGTAGCTATGGAGAAGAGAATCACTTGGGTCAGATGGTAAAAATTCCTGAACTCTTTTATCAAGAGTAAGGGAGTTCCTGGGTAACACCAGATTTAGGGGGCAGCTAGGTGGAGAAGTGGACAAAGCATTGGGCCCAGAATCAGGAAGATCTGAGTTCAAATTCAGCCTCAGACACTTATTAGATTATATGACCCTGGGTAAGTCACTTAATCTGTGTTTGCCTCAGTTTCATCAACTGCAAATATAAAATGGGGATAATAATAATAGCACCCACCTCTCAGGGTTGTTATGAAGATCATATGAGATGATGATTATAAAGTGCTTAGCACAATGCCTAGTAAGTACTTTGTAAATATCAGCTATTATAATTATTGTACACATGACTTCCTATTCTTGATGGAACTATAGCATGATACGAGACAGCAAGAGACCCTAGACTTGGTACTTTACTGTTACAGTGAGTTATTTGAAATGTGTGTATCTGATGGGACATAAGTTATCTGTCTAGCAGCCCCAAATGTATATCCCCTCTGAGGGGAGCTCAATCCACAGCTTGATGCTAAGTCTGGGGAACTGCTAGAATCCCCATGGAAAATAGCACTCAGTGGAATGCAGGAAAGGGCGTCACTCTGTTTGGTAACCCCCAAGTTTATTTCACTACCCAAAGAAGTCCAAACCATAATGTAGTGTTACATCTAGAGCACTTTGGGCCTCTGAGGAAAGTGAGACCAATGCAACAGGAGGAGAATTGTATTATTTATGGGCCACTCTGATAGGATCACTATCTACCAGGGTTCTCCTTCTGCTTTGTGTGTCCTTATAGGCATTTTCCAATTTTCTGAGGGGTAGAATAAAGCCTATCTTTATCTTATATCTGATATATAGTAATGATTACCTTGAGTGCTTGTAGGAGATGGATCTAGAGACCCCTTAATCACATACAGGGAGACCTAGATATGAGTTATGCTTGAAACTTCCCACAGTAAAGTCTGAGAAAGGGCTATCACCCCCAAAATTTTTCATTTCTTTATGTGGACCCCATACAAAGCCTAGAGCCTATGACTTACTTACAATAATAGAATCTTAGATATCCATTTAGTCCAACCTTTATATATTACATATTGTATAATATATATCACTATATATTATATATTTACATTATATTTTACATTACAGTCCAACCTTTTATATTTTATATGATATATGATATATTTATGTTTATATTGCCTGTTTTATATTATGTTGTAATATTTATATTATATTTTTATATTACAGGTTATGATTTGTCCAAGGTCACATAGCTACTTAGACAATAGAAAAAACACTGAATTTGAAGTCAGACAATCTGTCTTCAGATCACAGAATCATATGTTTTAGAGCTAGAAGGACCTTCGAGATCATCTCAGCTCTTCTATTAACTCAATGGCATTGCCTGTAAATTGAGGGGTTTAGACTTAGTCGACGTGAAAGTCCTATTCCAGCTTTAGATATTGGACATTTCTAGGATCAGAACTCTCCTTGATGTTCACTGTTCAGTTTGTTACTTGATGCTACAATTTACAACATTTCAACTGTGTCCCAGATAGCTGAGTTTGCTGGATAAGTAAGGCTACTGTATAATATTAATGGCGTATCTTTTTTCTCTGGGAATGATTTATATCCTAAGGTCCAAAGGACCTGAGCACAGTATTCTGTGCACCAGAAACAGGTAATATATGGAGATATTTGGAAGCAGCCTTCCTTGCTCTAAATAACAAATAATTAGAGAAATGCTAATTAAAACAACTCTAAGTTACCCCTTCACAAACATCAGAACTATTTAGATGACAAAAAAAGAAAAATGACAGATGCTAGAGGGATTGTGGGATAATACGTACATAAATTCATGGTTGGTAGAGCTGTGAATTAATCTCAACCATTCTAGAAATCAACTTGGAAAGAACTATGGCCAAAAAGCCACTAAACTCTGTGCACCCTCTGACCCCAGTGATACCACTGCTAGGTCTGTACCTCAAAGAAATCAAGGGAAAAAAGATCTATATGTATAAAAATACTTGTAGCAACTCTTTTTGTGGTAGCAAAGAACTGGAAACTGAAGAGATTACCATTATTTGGGGGAATGGCTGAATAACTTACGGTAATAGGAATGTGAAGGAATACTATTGAGCTGTAAGAAATGATGAAGGGGATGGTTTAAAAAAAAACAGGGAAGACTTGTTTGAAATGACAGAGTGAAGTGAGCCAAATCAAGAGCACAATTTATACAATAACAGAAATAGTATAAAGATAATTAGCTGTGAAAGACGGAGTAACTCGGATCAACACAATGACCAGTCACATTTCTGAAGGACTCCTGATGAAATATGCTATCTGCCTCCAGATAAACAGCTGATGGACTCAGAGTACAGATTGAAAGCAGCATATTTTCTTCTCTATTTCTTTTTCTTACTTTTTGTTTTCTGCACATGGCTAATGCAGAAATTTGTTTCCATAACTATAAAAATAAAACAGAATCTAAGTGAGTTTGTAGGTTAAAAAAATAGGAAGTAATATTCCTACCTGGTGTAAAGTTGATAAGGTTATAGAAAAGGTTACTTTGGTTCTCTAGATTTTGTGTTTTCTTTAAGAGATATGTTGACAATACCAAGTGCTAAAATAATATTATCTAGAGGATAGGGACTGGGCCTGTGATTTCAAAGGCATAGGAAACTCCCAAAGGGACAAACTCCCTACCTTATCTGCAATTTATAATCTTAGAGAGTTGCCTAGAGGTTAAGTGATTTGCTTAAGGGATCATACAGCCAATATGTGTCAGAAATGAAAGAATTTGAAACCAAGTTTTCCTGACTCCAAGACGGGCTCTTTGCCCACTACTCCACTTTGTCTCTCCATGTCTTCTTACTTGAAAATAAGAGAAATTATTAGCTCTGGCATATGTATTTTTCTACAGACAAACACACAGGATTGGTATTATTTGGTAGCTAGGCATGGTGGTACATGCCTATAATTCCAGCGATCTATAGGGAAAGCTGAGGCTGTTGGGTTTCAAGTTCTGGAGTTCTGTGCTCCAGTGGGTCATGCTGATCATGTGTCTGCACTAAATTCAGCATTAATAAAATGAACTCCTGCGAGGAGGTGGAAATCACAAGGTTGTCTAAAGAGAAGCAAGCAGACCCAGGTTGGAAACAGAGCACGTCAAAAGCTACCAAGCTGATCAGTAATGACATCAGACTGTGAGTAGCACCTAATACTTCCTGCCTAGGTAAGATGAGGAAAACTAGTTAAAAAACTATTTTTTTTAAAGTAGCATTATTTGGTAATTGGGGAAATACTTCCAAGGTGATGACTGAATGTGGATATTCGGTTTTTAAAATTAAGGTGACAAAGACAAGAAGCTTATGCCAAAAGAGTACAATCTCCCCTATAGAAACACACAAGAAAATCCATAGTTTATACCCGACAGTGTGACAGTGTTTTGTCTTGCCATGTAATAGAAAGGGAAAAGAAAGAAAATGAAAACTGGGATTTTGGCAGGGCTCAGCTTCCCCAGACATGAGCGTTTGAGCACAAGGGTAGAGGCAGCAAATATCCTGGCAGCTCTCATGTTCCATTGGAACACCTGCTATGCTAAGCAGCTGGGGAAAGAAGCCCCAAAATAGCCTAGGCTCACCCACTCGCTCACAACAACACAGGAACTCCCCTGCACTGCAGGCAAGGGAAAAAAACCCTTAAGACAGAGGCCTAGCAAGGCTGCTTTGGAAAAATTACTCCACACAGTAAAGCTTCTCTCCGTTTTCCTCAGAAGAGTGTCTCCTTTGAGCAGAGAATGGAATCCAACTGCCTGTGTTGTGTTTAGGCCACAAAGCCTATTATGGGTTTAAGTCATTGGCCCCTAGAGTCAGCAAATGGAACACAATCAGGACTCCTAAGACATATAAAAATCATATGGGTGAGCCAGCTACACCCACTACACAGTCCTAAAGGATTTCTGGAGCACCGTTATCAATGTCTTGGGGTGGGGCAGGGAGGGTAGAATATTTTATCCTTTCTTATTGGTGTTCCCTGTGGACTAGCACAACACTTTGGCTCTGACCTGGAAGTATTATGAACTGGGCTTACAGAAACCAGAAATCTTAATGGGTTAGCTGTCCAAACTAAAATGTAGTTTGGAGCCAAGGGATTTGGAGGCAGCAAAGACACCACTGGAAGGTCAAATGATAGTGCAATTTTAAAAACCTGGGGAGCAGAAGCAAAAAGTGGGAGAGAGGGGGATCAATATATTGATCAACGTGAGTGGCTTGTAGTTAGTCTTCTAGATTTTGGACTTTATGTTAGTCCATCTTGCCTTTAAACACAAATGGACTTTCTAAGTATTAAGATTCTCACTTATACTTTATATGGATCTAATTGTACATAACCCAGGTTTCCAGCCAAGCCTGGAGCCCTTCAAATAAGACTCTCCAAACTGGTAGAGAGAATGATGCTTTGCAGCAATGCCTTTAGGAGAGGAAGAATTGGTGTGAGAGCTTTGGGAAGAAGAAACAATTTTTGTTACTGCTTCAAGAGAGACACATGTGTTTCCAGATTCTCTTGGGACAGACTCCAGGGAGAAGAAAGAGGAAAAAAAAAAAACAACTTTGGGAGCAGCAAACATGTAGGCAAAACTAGCGAGGCAACACATCCCTGACTCCAGCTTGCCTCCCTAGAGACTTTGGGGAATTTCCTCTTGGGTGAAATTGGGATCTTTCTCTTAGTAGAGTGAGATTTCAGCTCATTCTACTCATATTTGTTTATGTTCTATTGTATTCTAATCTGTATAACTTCTCTAATTTTGGTTTGTTATTTACCTGGACAAATGGGTTTGCTTATTATTTACTATTTGTGATGTTATTTTGTGAAACCAGTTTTTGGTGGGAAGGAATAAAGCCTGTTGGTGTAAACTTGGGGGTACCCTCTCCTATTATGAGATAGCTGCCAAGAAAGTAGTTTGAACTAGTGTCCCTAGACCAACTAGTGTCCCTAGGGAAGCAAGTAAACATGATTCTGGTCTAGGCCTCTTCTCTTTCAGAGAAGAATAGAGTGACCAGCTTCATGGCCCCTGCTCCCCGAATAACAGGGATCTCAGTGTCCCTAGAGGAGTGGGCAAGATTCCAGAGATATTTTTCTTTCCATGCTTTCCCTCAAACTTCATTTAGATAACCCATGTGGACAATCATAACCTATATGGGCAGCACAAATTCTACATGTAAATTCTGTGCTTACTTTTCCATTCTCTTTCTTAAAAAACAGTGATAGAGGGGAGGCTAGGTGGCGCAGTGAATAGAGCACTGGCCCTTGAGTCAGGAGGACCTGAGTTCAAAACCAGCCTCAGACACTTAACACAGAAACTAGCCATGTGACCTTGGGCAAGTCACAACCCCAACTGCCCTCCAAAAAAAAAAAAACCAGTGTTAGAAGAAAATTTCATCAGTTTCATATTAGCCTTTTTGCAAGATCTTGTGTTATTACAATATAAATAAGAAGATATGTCCTATGGCACCTGTGTCCTTTTCTTGGCCTATCAAGT
Organism: Petaurus breviceps papuanus; assembly: GCF_028583685.1. Lineage (NCBI taxonomy): Eukaryota > Metazoa > Chordata > Mammalia > Diprotodontia > Petauridae > Petaurus > Petaurus breviceps. Next base: position 4,636,761 of record NW_027187343.1, on the reverse strand, counting down.
TAACCCTTCACAGCCACCACCTAGTAGGAATAGAAGGGGAAAAATATGTCAAAGAACATACTGAGTACCTCTTTGCTTTTTATACTGTTTTTCCATTTGAAAACTATTAGGTCCAAATATGTTTTTAAATATTCAAAAGAAAAAAAAGGCTTTAGCACCTTTAAGAATTAAAGGCAACTTGAAGGAAGAGGGCATATTGTAAAATGTGAGGGAGCCTTTTACTTAATAAGGACTTAATAAAGAAACTCTGCAGTTAGAGAAATCAAACATTCATCATGAGGGAGGGGATAGTAATAGTCAGATCAAGATTCAAGTTAATTGTCTGAGAAGTCCCTAGTTAGAAAGAGATAGTCACAGGACTTAAGATATGCTTACACACACTAGTGATACTCCTTTCCCCAGGGAAGCCTTACCGGCGAAGAGCAGATAAAAGCTGGGAGGAGAATCTCTCTGTGTAAATCTTTGAAAACTTGTAAACAATTGGTTAAAGGCTGGAGGGGAGCAACAGCTTTATGTTACAAAGCTGCAGAGAACCCTGGAAGCTAAAGCTGGAGTTGAAAATAAACCAGAGAAGGCTTCAAGATGAAGATTCAGGATGTTTTCTTTGTAGGTTTTAAAGAATCCTAGACTTGAGGTAAGCAGTGATTAATACCTGTTGAAGCTCAGGTAATAAAGTACTTAATTTATACCTAAAGCTTCTAGTTCTAGAAGGATCCTAATTTTGAAAGAAAGCTTAAAGGTAATTTAGCTCAACTTCCTACCCAATTCAGGAGTCCCCTCTGTAATTACCACTCATTAAGTATCTATTGAGTGACCACTGTACCAAAGATACAGAATAAGATCACCGACATTTGATCATTTAGTTTCAATCTTGGATACTTCCTATCATAAGGAACTAACAAGGCAATCCATTCCTTTTTGGGGAAATTTTACTTCTCTCTCTCTCTCTCTCTCCACCCTCCTCCTTCCCTCCCTCCCTCCTCACCAGCATTTGTCATTTTTGCTTCTGAGCACCTCCTCCTTCAATCTGTCTTTCCTTCTATCAGTCCCCCCCCTTTTCTTGTCCCCCTTCCCTCCTACTTCCCTATAGGGTAAGATAGATTTCTATACCCAAATGAGTGCGTATGCTGTTTCCTCTCTGATCGAAAGCTGATGAGAGTAAGAGTCAAGAAATGTTCACCCCACCTTCCTTCTTTCTCTCTACTTTCATAGCTGTAAAGGGTAGAAAGACATGTAATAGATCTTTTTGCACCTCTTCATGTGACATAATTTACCCCATTCTACCTCTCCTTTTCCTTTTCTCCCAGGGCAGTCCTCTTTCTCACATCCCTTAATTTTTTTTTTGTATCATTCCATCAAAGTCAACTTATACCAGCACCCTCTGTCCATGTATACTTCTTCTAACTGCCCTAATAAAGATACACTTTTTTGGGAAATTCTAATTAATACAGTGTTCTCTATCTTAAAAATCCAACTTCACAGGAAAAGACATCATAATTTCTTGACTATAATGATAATGTTGCTGTTCATTCATTTTTCAGTCATGTCTGACTCTTTGTAACCCCAATTTAGGGTTTTCTTGGAAAAGATACTGGAGTGGTTTAGGTCAGGCACTTTATTCACTGTGCCACCTAGCTGTTCTATAATGACAATAATAGCTAGCATTTTAAGGTTTGCAAAGCACTTAATATTATCTTATTTTATCCTCACAACAGCCTTGTAAGATAGGTACTATTGTTATCCTCATTTTATTAAAAGAGTAAATTGAATGTAAGAGAGGTTAAATACCAAAAATAAACAGCTGGTAGATCTCTGAATCAGGATTCAAGCTCAGGTCTTCCTGACTCCAAATCAACTCTGACCCTATTCCAGATCTGCTAGGTACCTGATTCTGAAGTGTTGACCAGCTTTACCACAAAATTAGATTAAGGTATGTGAAAGGACACACAACATTTAAAACAGCAAAGGCAACTAGTCACTAAAGAAATTAAATGAAAGTGGTACCAGTGGGGACATCTTTTCCACCTTAGGCCCTAAGTGAAATAAATAGAATAACTAAGACATTCCTTGATCTTGCTTTTTGCCAGAAATGACTTTACAATCCTTCCTTCTTTCTATGACAATCTGGCTGGGTGCTGATGTATACCTGGGAAGTTTGCAAGCTAGGAGCAAGAAGAGAATAGAAGAGACTAGAAAGCTGGATGGGATAAAGGGCTACACAGCTCTTTCTTGTGACTTTTTGTTCTTGTTATTTGCCCTTGTTTAGCTCTTGATCCCTTTGTGACCTTTTCGGACATTTTTTTATTTGCCCCCTTTCCTTTCAGTACCATTTTGTTTTTCTTAGTTCCTACAGGATCTCTTTCATTCCTTCCTTCCCATTCCCTTGACTTCAAGAATTACATTCCATGACAAACTCTTGGAATGGTAAAGCAGAATAATGGAAAACTATAACTTTTCCATTTGTCTATTGGACATTTCAAACTGGATGTCCTTGAGATATCTGAAATTCAACGTGTACCAAATTGAACTTTACCCTAAACCTTCTCTTCCAAATTTCCTTATTTATATTATATTTGTGTTCCCTATTTATATTTGCCACCATCCTTCTAGTCTGCTGGATTTGTAACCTTGGCATTATTCTAAACTCTTCATTTTCCCACATGCCACATATGTAGTCATTTGCCAAGTTTTGCCTTTTGTACCTTCACAACATCTGTGGCATCTGACCCCTTCTCTCTATTTAGCAATCACCTTAGGTCAGGACCTCATCATCTCTCACCAAGATTATTGCAAGAGCTTTCTAATTATTTTCCTTGCTTTAATTCTTTCTCCACCTCATCCTAGAACAAAAGCAATTTAATATTCAAATAATTTAATGTGTTAATCTTCAAACAATGTCCATGGGATTCCCCTACTCAATCAACTCGAGTGGCTTCCTGTTGCCTCTAGAATAAAATAACACTCCTTCAATTGGCTTTTAGGGGCAGCTACGTGGCACAGTGGTTAGGGTGCGTGAGCTGGAGTCAAGAAAACTTGTCTTTCTGAGTTCAAATATGGCCTCAGATACATACTAGCTGTGTGACCCTGGGCAAGTTATTTCATCCTGTTTGCCTGAGTTTTTTTTTTCATCTATAAAATGAGCCGGAGAAGGAAAAGGCAAATCACTCCAGGATCTTTGCCAAGAAAACTCTAAATATGTTTTCAACAACAAACAGCAATATTTTAAAGTCCTATACAATCTAGCCTCAAGCTATCTTTTTAACTTCAGTGGACTTTACCCTTCTTCCTACCCTCTGTGATTCAGCCAAACTGGTCTTTTCTCTCTTTTCCAAATGCAGAACTCCATATCCCATGTCTGAGTCTTTGTACTTGCTAAAATGAATATGTTATAAGAGTAGGCCCCTCTACCCCCAGTTAAATGCAATCTCAGAAGCATCAGATTAAATCAGCCAATCAATCTAAACTAAATGTGATTAAGTCCTTAAATCAATTTGGAAGGATCATAGGGTTCTGGGTAACTGGATAAAAACAGGACAGCACACAGGAAGATATCTTATGATTGGCTTAATCAGCACACTTAGGGGTCTACATATACCATGGCAAATCAATTTGGAATTTTATATTCCAGCAAAAGGCCATTAGAGTGTGTAATGCCATGCACAGAAGCTTTCCCGAAGGACTGCTACTGTGAATAGCTTTTTTTAAGGTTCTGATTACTCAGTATAGTGATCACTCTATTCCATAACAAAAGCAAAACATCCATGGAAAATCAAGGTACAGCATAATTCAAAATACAGCATTCACCATATTTCAACTTATCACAGAAAATCACAATGTAATATTCACAACATAGTCTCAAAGTAAAATAGTCACTCTTAAATTAATTCAATCAGTCACTTATCAGTAGTATCAAAGTACACAGTCAAAGTCTTCCACTCTTGGGGCAAAGTCTTGATTAACTCAATCAGTCACTAATCAGTAACAATAGTCAAAGTATTCAAAGGACAATCAGTCACTTATTCAGTAAAGTCTTACTAAGTATCATACACAAAATCCTCCACCCCTTAGGTCACTAGTAAATTATAATTCCATAATTACTCAGTACCCAAGGAGAGGTCTTTTCTTCGTCTTGACTTGGGGCCTGTTGTCAGATTCCCTGGATCCCTTTCCACGGTCCCAGATTCTACCTGGATTTACCAGACTGTCACCTGGGTTCAGTGGCAGACAGCTCCCAGTTCCTTGACTAACTCTCTGGGGAGGTCCTGCTTCACACTGGTGTTCACAGGGTCTGGTCCATGTTAGTTCCTTCACCATTTCTGTTCCAAGGAATTCAAGGCTCAACGAAGCCACAAACAAAGTCTCAGCATCCTGGTCATGCTTCAGTCACCTGGGCTCCTGGCTCATGGGCTCTGGTGCTCCTGAGCTCCTGACTCCTGGCTCTGGGCTCTTGGGATCCTGTTCAGAAGAAGTTCCACCACCACAAGTTTTCAGGACTCAGTTCTCCATTCTTCTGTAGCTGCTCTGCCACCAGATCTCAGTGTCAAGGAAATTCTGACTGTGCCTCTCTGGGGCTTTTCTTATATACACAGTATTACCTACTTCACTTCCTTCTGCCAACCCCTTCCTGTTATGTCAGTTAACAGGAGACAGGAATTCATACCTTCTGTTCCCCCTATCAGAGGCTTAATCAGTTACTAAGTGTTAAATACCTGCTACTTTTGCCAACACAAAGGGATCTTCAAATTCAAAATTACATTACCATTACAAGTGGTGGTTTGAATTGATTACTAAAATACTTCTGGGAGGGAATTGTTTATTGCTCTCCTGATAACAGTTTCTCTGCTCCCTAGGTGACAACCTTGTGAATTTCAAAAGGTCAAGAGATCTGGAATTCACACAAGTGTCAGTAGAAGTGTACCTCTAGCAACAGTGGCTGACAGTAGAATCTGTACCAAGACCTGAGATACACTGAGGAAAAGCAACCTCTGGATGCTACAAAGCAAGGACCCTTGGAGCCTGGCAGCCAGCTAAACCTAAGGTAACTTCATGATGACTCCATAAAGGAAGAAAAAGACTCCAGTAACCAAGAGTTGTGAGTTTACCTTTTGTTGGCCTCATGAGCTCTCTAAATTTGAGCTAATTTTCCAGGGGAATTTCTGTGTGCAAGGGGAGAATGTGCCTCCAGCTTGAGAGATAATAATGTCCTTACTATATCTGTTTCGTAAATACCCTTTCTAAAAGATAATTAAGCCTACAGAATGATAATCTATGGGAAGCACAGCAATGGGGGCTCAGGAATAACACTATAAGAAGATACTAGGGAACCTCAGAGTTAACCTTAGAATCCTGAAGGTAGTAGTGAACCACATTCTGGGAACCAGGCCTGCTAATTCCAGTTCAGTTTGGAGAAATGAACCTAGCTGGGGTTTTACAATAGAACTTTAGGGGACAGCTAGTCCAATATCACCATTTTACAGATGAAATAACTGAGGCTCATAAAATGTCCTGTTAAAGAAGAATGAGAATATGACAATAACAGGGGGATAATACTAATAGATTTAAATCATAACAGGATTAGAACCATAGATTTAGAGCTGGATAGGACATACCAGAGTAATAAGCTTCTGCAAACTTTTGGGTGGGGATGCAGCTGGGCAGGCTGGTGTGGATTAAGGTAGAGACATTATGTTGCTGCTCAATGAATCCCCTTTCAAAAGTTGGCATCTGGCCATTCTTTTAACAGTACCCTGTACTGTACTGCCTTGTATTGTCTTACCTCCTCCAGTTCCAGTGGACTGCAGTTGATCTCAGAATTAGCTACTTCCATACCAGTTCACAGGCAGAGCCATCCTCCTTTCTTTCTCCTATCCCAGCTCTCTTCTCCCCCAACCCAGTGAATCAAAGGCCTAAGAAGCCTAGCTGTCTTTAGGGTGTTTCTAGGAGCACTTGAGCCATCAGACTCTCCAAACTTGCATTTATTCATAGAATGCCTTTCTTCTGTAACAAGGTTCAAAACCTTTGGGTTGTTGGAGAGGATCCAAGAACTCCCTTGTCCTGAGATTTCCTTCTATAACTTGCCCTCTAGGTAAAACAATCTCAATGAATCTTCTTTAGGGGAGCATAGATCCCTCCCATTGAAACTAGAGCTCCAATGATTCCTTTCCTGACCATCTTTTTATTCATGCTGACCCCAATAGATACAAAGAGAAATGATGGCAATAAGATTGAAAAAATCATATGGCCATGGCTTCAGAATACCAGAAAAAAATAGATCCTTGTCAGGGGTGTTGAGTTACCTTATTAGTCACTGATTTGATCTTGAACAGTAAGTGTCATAGGCTTTGGTCTTAAAAGATGAAAAAAAAATTTAAGGGGAGAGGGAAAGTCAAGTGTACCATGTTTTGAAAGCAGAAAGGTTTGTGGAAGAAAATTGGAAGAAGGAATTCCCAGATATACCATGTTCTTCATTTTTCAAAAGTGGAAAGAGCCACCTGATTTGAGGTCAGAAAATTTTTTGCTCAAATCTTTGTGCAGCCATGAAGTTACACTAGACCTTGCTTCTCCCTCCAAATATATAACCAATTCAACAAACTATTTTCAAAGCTGTTCTGCTTCTTTGTCTCTCGCCAATCATCTTCTCTTCTGTCCATTTTTTTTAGAATGCTTCAATGGCCCTCTTTTCTTACATTTCTTCTCTTTCCCCAATCATCTTGTTGCTGGTTTTTCTCTCCTCACTCCCACACATTCTCTCCCCCCCTCAAAAAAATTAAAGGAAGAAAAATAAATCCCTTGTATCAAATACGCAAATCCAAGTCAAGTAAATCCCTACATTGGTCATATCCAAAAGGAAGGGAAGGAACATTTTATAAATGCCTACTATGTTCCAGGCACTGTGCTAAGCACTTTACAAATATTACCTTATTTGATTCTCACAACAGCCCTGGGAGGTGGATGCTATTGTTATCCCTGTTTTACAGTTGAGGAAATTGAGGCACACCAATTAATGACTTGCCCAAGGTCACACAGCAGGTAAGTGTTGGAGACTGAATTTGAACTCAGGTCTTCTGACTCCAGGGCTCTATCCACTTCACTAACTGGTTGCCTCTGTCAGAAGAAAGGTAGCAGGCAGCATGTTTCATCAGATCTTCTGAAATCTTTGTGGTCAATACATCTATCATAATTCTTAAGAATTTTTGAAATGTTTTTCTTTAAAATGTTGAGGTTATTGTATAAATTGTTCTCCAGGTTCAGCTTAGTTTAATCTACATCAGTTCAAACTAGTCTTTCCAGATTTCTTTCAAACTGTCCTTTTGTCATTTCTTACAACAAAATAATATTGCATTGCATTCATATGTCATAATTTGTTTAATAACCCCACTATTCATGGGCACCCTTTTAGTTGCCACTATAAAAAGAGCTGCTATAAATATTATTTATACATATGGGTCCTTTTCCTCCTTATTTGATCTTTATGAGGAATATGGGCCTAGTAGTAGTTATGTTAACTACTAAAACAGTATGGTTAACTGATTTTTATAGGTGTAGTTCCAAATTGCTTTCCAGAATGGATGGACCAATTCACAGCTCCAGCAACAGTATATTAGTACAACTGTTTTCTTACAGCCTCTCCAACAAATATAATTTTCTTTTTTTGTCATTTTTGCCAACCTGATGGGTATGAGGTAGAACCTTAACACTGTTTACATTTTCATTTCTTTAACTATTAATGCTTTATAACAGTCTAAAAAATATATCTGTTAATACCTTGGATTTCTTACTTTGAGAAAATACTGCTCAGATCCTTTGACTATTTATTTATTGAGGAATGGCCCTTGTTCCTTCATATTTGGATTATTTCCTATGATATATATAACTTGTAGCAGAGAAACTTGCTTCAAGGATTTTCTTCCCAGTTAACCATTTTCCTCCTAATTTTGTTTATTTGAAAATTTTTCTGTTTTATATAATCTGAATTGTATATTTTATCTTCTGTGATCTATTGCAGGGCTTCTTAAACTTTTTCCACTTGTGACTCTTTCAGTGCTTCTTTTTTTTTTTCACTTTCTTTATTCTTTTTTAAAATAGTTTACAACATTCATTTCCACAATTCCTTGAGTTTCAAGCTTTCTCCCCCCTTCTCTCCTACCCCCCACCCATGGTGGCATGCAATCAAGTATAGGATCTATAAATACCTTCATATTAAACATTAGTCAGGTTGTAAAGAAGGATTATGACCAATGGGGTGAACAATGAGAAAGAGGGAACAAAACAAAACAAGAAAAAGAGAGAGAGCAAGTAGTTTGCTTCAGCCCTTCAGTGCTTCTTAAACTGGAGGGTCGAAAATAATCTGCTCCAGTGATCAACTTCTCTACTCTGCCATCAGATTAAATTATTTCAGTGATTAATATTTTATTATTTAATTTAATTTTTAAAGGTTATTTATTTTGGGCGTAGCTAGGTGTTGCAGTGAATAGAGCACAGGTCCTGGAGTCAGGAAGACCTGAGTTAAAATCCAGCCTCAGACACTAGCTGCATGACCTTGGGCAAGTCACTTAACCCCAATTTCCCTACCTTCCCCCCTCCAAAAAGAAAAAAAAGTTTATTTATTTTTAGTTTTCAACATTCACTTCCCTAAGTTTTAAATTTTCTGCTCTTCCCTTCCCTCCTCCCTCCCCAAGATGGCATGCAATCTGATATAGGCTCTACATATACATTCCTATTTTCACATTGGTCATGTTGTACAGAAGAATTATAATGAATGAGAGAAACCATGAAAAAGGAAAAAAAACAAACAAAAAAGAAAATAATCTCCTTTGCTCTGCATTCAGACTCCATAGTTCTTTCTCTAGATGTGGATAGCATTTTCCATCATGAGTCCTTTGGAATTGTTTTAGGTCCTTGCATTGCTGAGAAGGGCTAAGTCTATAAAAATTAGTCATCACATACTATGGCTGTTACTGTGTATGATGTTCTGGTTCTGTTCACTTTACTTAGCAGCAGTTCATATAAGTCTTTCTAGGTTTTTCTGAAGTCCACCTGCCAATTATTTTTTATAGCACAATGGTACTCCATTACATTCATATACCACATCTTGTTCAGCCATTCCCCAGTTGATAGGCATCCCCTGAATTTCCAATTCTTGGCCACCATAAAAAGAGTTGCTATAAATATTTTTGCTCACATGGGTCCCTTTCCCATTTTTATGATCTCTTTGGGATACAGCCCTCAAGGCAGTATTTCTGGGTCAAAGGGTATGCACATTTAAAATAATTTTTGGTAGCTTGATTAGTATGGTGCTGAATAAGGTAAATTAATTTAGGTAGAATTGTTATTTTTATTATAATAGCTCAGTCTGCCATGAGCAACTGGTATTTTCCCATTTGTTTAGATCTGACTTTAATTTGTGAGAAAAGCATTTTGTAAATGTGTTCATATAATTCCTGAGGTTGTCTTGGCAAGTAGACACTCAGATATTTTATATTGTCTACAGTTATTTTAAATGAAATTTCTCTTTCTATCTCTTGTTGATGGATTTTGTTGTTAATATATAGAAATGCTGATGATTTATGTGGGTTTATTTTATATCCTGCAACTTTGCTAAATTTGTTAATTATTTCAAGTAGTTTTTTAGCTGATTCTCTAGAATTCTCTAGGTATACCACCTTCCCACTTTTAAAATTTACTTCCCTTGAAAAAAATCTTTTCAAGTAAGTTCTTATGATAGAGATATAGCCAAGATATAGCCAAGATATAGAAGGAATTAATTCAAATTTATAATACTAAGAGACATTCTCCAAAAGATAAATGATCAAAGCATAGGAACAGGCAATTTTCAAAGAAAGAAGCCCAAGCTATCAATAAGTATTTGTAAAGATGTTCCACATCACCAACAATTAGAGAAATATAAATTAAAGCAACTCTGAGGTTCAAATTGCCATCAAATTGGCAAAGATGACAAAAGAGGAAAATGACAAATTTTAGAGAAACTTAAGGAAAACAGGCACATTTATGTACTCCTGTAGATCTATTAATTGGTCTGGAAAGCATTTTGGAACTATGCCCCAAAACTCTGCATATTGTTTGACCCAATACTACTACTAGGCCTTTACTCCAAAGATATCAAAGAAAGAGGTACAAAAGTAGTCATAGCAGCTCTTTTCATAGTAGACCAAAACTGGAAACAAAGGGGGTATCCTCCTGCTGGGAAATGGTTAAACAAATTGTGGTATTGGATGTAACATAATATTATTGTACTACAAGAAATGATGAAATAGATAATCTCAGAGAAAACTGGGAAGATCTCTATGAATTAAAGCAAAGTAAAGTGAATAGAACTTGGAGAACAATTTATATATTGACAATATTACAGAAAAATGCAACTTTGAAAGACTTTAGACCTCTGATTAATGGAGCTAAATACAAGTTCATAGGATTGAAGATTAATTATGCTACATTATCTCCTGCCAGAGAAGTGATGCACTTAAAAGACAAAATCAGACATGTTTCTGGATATAGCCAATATGGGAATTTGTTTTGCTGGACTATGCATATTTGTTATGAGGGTTTTGTTTTTAATTGTTCAGCAGTGGGAGAGAAGGATGAAAATGCTTTTAAAAATAAAAAAATTTTAAAAATTGTTTCCCTTGAGATTCTTGACCTTTCTTTCTATAGATTAATTTTGTTAACCTTTTTCCTAGCTCTATAATGTAATGCCTTGGTAGTTTGATTGGCATGGCACTGAATAAGTTAACTTTGGAAATATTGGTATTTTTTATAATATTTACATAGCTCAACTCACTCAAATAAATAATCTTTATTTCTGTATAAAGTCTTTTGTAGTTATATTCATATAGTTGCTGTGTGCATCTTGGTAGGTAGATTCCCAAATATTTTATGAATTTTGCAGTTATTTTGAATAGACTTTCTCTTTCACATTCTTCCTAATGGATTTTATTGGTAATACATAGGATGATTATTTGTGTGAATTTAATTTATATCCTATAACTTTGCTGAAATGATTGTTTTAATTACTTTTTTTAATTGCCTCCCTAGGATTCTCTAAATAGACCATCATATCTGCTGGTATTTTCTTTCTTTTTTTGCCTATATTTATACCCTCAATTTCTTCTTTTGTTGTATTGCTATAGCTAGCTTTTCTAGAACTATATCAATTGATAATGGTGATAATAGACTTTCTTGCTTTGTCTTTGATCTCATTGGAAAGGTCTCTAATTTATCCCATTTACATATGATACAGGCTATTGGTTTTAGAAAGTTACCACTTACTATATAAGGGAAAGGTCCATTTATTCCTATTCTTTTTAGTGTTTTGTTTTTTAACAGAAATGAATGTTGTGGGGGTGGCCAGGTGGCGCAGTGAGCAAGAGCGCCGGCCCCAGCATCAGGAGACCTGGGATCGGTTCTGGCCTCAGATACTTGGCACCCACACAAAACTTGGAACCTTGAGCAAGTTACTTAACCCCGATTCCTTTAAAAAAAAAAAAAAAAAGAAATGAATGTTGTGTTTTGTCACAAGCTTTTTCTACATCTATTATATTATTATGTACTTATTTTTGTTATTGATATTACCTATTATTTTTACATATTTCCTAATATTGAACCAACCCTTATACTAGAATAAATCAAAACTGGTAATAGTATACAATCTTTTAGATATGTTCTTAAAATAATTTTATTGGGGTGGCTAGGTGGTGCAGTGAGTAAAGCGCCAGCCCCGGAGTCAGGAGGACCCAAGTTCAGTTCTGGCCTCAGACACTTAACACCCACATAAAAAAACTAGCCACATAATCTTGGGCAGAGTTACTTAACCCCAATTGCCCTCCAGAAGGCAAGATAGATAGATAGATAGATAGATAGATAGATAGATAGATAGATAGATAGATAGATAGATAGA
>NW_027187343.1:4609323-4624837 GCF_028583685.1 Petaurus breviceps papuanus | reverse complement strand
AGATAGATAGATAGATAGATAGATAGATAGATAGATAGATAGATAGAGTTTTATCACTTCAGCCCATGATACAAAAAAGGTTAAAAAATTCCGGCTCTAACTTGTCCTAATAAATCTTTTCTCTTCTTGACTTTTGATATCTTTGATATCCTTGACTCTTGAGAGGATGCAATTTTTTTTTTCCTAAACAGGCACCCTCTAGCATTTTCTAACTCCATCACTGGCCATTATCCACTTATTTGGCTCAGCAGAGAGTCCTTTCTTCGAGCCTGGTCATACTAATCCTCTTACAGATATCATCTTTCCAGGATTCACAGCACATATTTGCATTTTAAGGGCTACTCCCATCTAGCCTAAGGAAATTGCTAAGAGCTTCTTAAAACACCCTGAAATACTCAAGAACCTATGTTTATACAATCTTCTTTAGGTAAAGGGGAAATGTTATATCTCCTCCAGCCTTCCTCCCAAAGTCCATGCTGGGAAATTATCCATCCATCTTCTCCCTCCTATAATATTTCCATTTTTTCACTATGGCTTTTCTTAGCCAGTTGGCATAAAGAAGTTGATTTAATAACTGATTGATACTAAGGTGTGAATGTTTGATTGAAAAATGCTCTTCCTCCCTGGAAGATGCCCAGGTGGCAACAAAGTGTTAACACAGAAAAAAAAAGTCTTATGGTGACATTTCAGATAGGTTGCCAGCTTTATTGAAGGAGTGGAAATGGATATATTTTGGGGCTAGAGAGGGCTTTTCTGGTGTCAAAAGTGGAAAGAATACCTGATTTGGGGTCAGAACATTTTCTGCTCAAATCTTGGTGCTACCATGGGCTACTTTGATCTTGGGCAACTCCTCATCTGTAAAATGACTTCTATGCTTTCCCTTCCAGCTCTAAATCTATGATTCAGTGATTCTATTCTACCTAGTATAAAGGTTTTACTCTAATACAGTATCTCACCAATCTTTTCTCTAGAAAATGGAAACAGGAGGGGCATCCAAACATCCTCAGACCGAATAGGAGTAGCATTGAATAGAAGTTTAGTGTTGTAATAATAATTGACCCAAGCAAAAATATTATCTACATACCAGAAATCCCTATGTTTAACTTTCACTTGATAAGAAGGCTGTGCTCTAATCACAATTAGTTGGTATTTTTCCCCTGGGTTCAGCTATAATTTGTAAGGAGACAATAATACATAAGGATTTTATTTTTATGATCTTCCTAGATAGAGGGAAACATAGTTAAGTATTTTTGCAGGTGCTACCTTTTTGCCAGCCTGATAGATTAATTTAGGATTTATGTAAAATGATTGTTGTGTCACAGTGAGGCTCCAGAATAGTGTGAGATCCATACAAGGAAATAAAAATTAGTCATCTTGCCCTGAAGGTTTTAGAGATACAGATTCTATTCTAGGGGTATCATTTTTAGCTCAAGTAGGATTTTTTTTTAAAAACCACACACAACAAATCAACACAGTAAAATTAACACTCATTAGTGCCAGTCATTTATTTATTTAGCTAATTTTTGCAAAAGCTAACAAATAACTTCTTTAGACTTTATTCCACATCCAATTCTGGGTTCTGTGGAAGAAGAAAGAATTGAAAAAAGAGAAGGAAGTTGATGATAAGAGTTGAGAAAGGAAGTTACAAGTTTCTGTCAAGGTGCCAAATGAGGACAGAAGGAAAGGAGAAACTCTGGATTTGAAGATTTCCACAGATCTCCTGGGAAATTGTCTACAAGAACTACTAGGAGGTAAGATAAAGGACTGAGGATGAAGGTGAAAAGGGAACTATATTACATAAGATGCTTCAGAATTCCCAAGATATGACTGTTAATGGAACTATTTGGAAATTAGTTATTAAACCCTGTACTGCTGACCAGGAGCTAAACAGAGAGGGAAAATTGGGCCTGAGATTAGAGATTGTTTAAGATAACATCATTCTTGGTAGTTTATGATGCAGAGGGGACACTCTCCTATACATTAGTGATGGGAGTCCACAGCTTCCTCAGGAATCAATGATTTAGTGATCATGGTTAATTATAGAGCACAGAGTATAGGTCTGGTGGCACTAATATAAAGAATTTAATATGAAAAGCTCATTGCCAAAGTCATTGGAGGGGGAGGGATAGACAATAGGGGAATGGGTGACTATCTACCAGATGAGGAACCCTTTAAAGCCCATCCAATGATGATGATAATCATAATAGCTAACATTTACATAGAGGTCACTATGTTCCAGGCACTGTAGTAAGCACTTTGCAATTATCTCATTTGATCCTCACAAGAATCCTGGGACATAGGTACTATTATTATTGCCATTTTGCATAAAGGGAAACTGAGGCAAGTGATAGTTATGTGACTTGCCATGGAGCACATAGCTATTACGTGTCTGAAGCCAGATTTGAACTCAGACCTCCCCAACTCCAGGACTAGGGCTCTATCCACTGTACCACCTAGCTGCCTAGAATATACCACTGAAATAATACAAGAAGGGGATGGGGGCAGGGAGAAGGGGTGGCTAGGTGGTGCAGTGAATAGAGCACCAGCCCTGGAGTTGACCCATGTGACCTTGGGCAAGTCACTTAGCCCTAATTGCCCTGCCTTCCCCCCTCCAAAAAAAACCGAAAACAAACAAACAAAAAAAAGGGTATGGAACAGATAACCAAAAAAAAAATATGTAGATTGAATGAACAGCCTTGAGAAAACTGCTTTTGAGTTCATTGTGCTCCCTGAAAATGGGCAGCTAGGTAGTATAGTAGATAGAGTGCTGCCCCTGGAGTCTGGGAGACTCATCTTCCTGAGTTGAAATCTGGCCTCAGACACTAGCTGTGTGACATTAGGCAAAGTCAACTTCTTCTCTCTCTACCTCAGTTTCCTTATATGTGCAATGACTATAATAACTGCACTTCCTCCCCAGAATTCTTTTGAGATTCAAATGAGATAGTATGTATAGGGTGCTATATAAATGCTAGTTATTATTTTTGTGCTTACAGAAACTAGATGAATATTTGGAAAATGCATAGGAAACATATATGCAGTTCTCAATGCTTGTCAACAAGGGGTTAGAAGGCTTCTGACTTCAGGTTACATTTGGAAAGATTGTTACAGAGTAGAGCATTCAAAGGAGCCATCACTGCCTTGGTTTGTGAAGCAATCAAGCAATTAAGGAACATATATTAAGCACCAACTATATGCCAGGCACTGTGATAAGTGCTGTCTGAAGTAAACAAGGGATAACACAGGAAATCCTCTGGGGTACACATGCCAATGAGGGGGGAAAAAAGGACAGAATCTCAGTTAATTGGAGTTAATGTGCTGGGTGAAAGAGAAATAAATGCAGAGTGCACAGAGAGACAAAATTGACTCCACCCTACTCCAGGACATCTCTTCAGATATAGGGCACCAAGATGAAAAGCAAAGCAAACTCAGAGCAATCAGACTTCATTGAAAGAACTGGGGCAAGCCTGCTAGAAGATGGAACAGTGTGCAGAGCCAGGGACCAGAAGCTGAACTGTATTTTTCTAGAACTATGGACAGGACGTGCTTGTGTTTGATGGGTACACTCACGAATAATATGAATTTTGTTTTTCTTCCCAGAAGCTGATGGTCACTGAACTTGTGCCAGGAAAGAGAGCTGGGGTTGGGGATGGGGGCTATCTCAGACCCCAAAGAATTTAATCTCTGCCCCACCAGACATTCCTGTATCCCTTTCCCCCACCCTAGAAGAACATATTAACAGTGACATAAGGACTGAAGATAGAGCTAATCCTGCTGGGTTACATTGCAGATCCTATGTGACTGTTGTATTCTAGTGATTTTGAGAACAATTTGCAGCTTATATGTCTACAATCTACCCAAAGGGTTAGTTCTGCCATCAGCTACACTGCCTTTGGATCTCCATCACCGCCTTCTTTCCCCAGGACACCCATCATTGGGAAATCTCATTATGCTGCAAGATTGAATCTTCCTGGTCCTCTCATCTCATCAGCCTCTCTTATTGGACCTTTTGATTAGTGGGCAGGGCTATAGGCTCTAGAGCCTTTATTTAAAGGGGGTTTCAGCAGTTTTTCTTCCTACTTCCCACTAGCTACATTGCTTTTACATTTCTTCAAAACTCTCCATCATGTGAAAATTACTATCCACCTCCAGAGGAAGAACTGATGGAATCTGAATACAGGTCAAAGCATACTTTTTTTTTCCTGTCTTCTTTAGCAATGTGACTAACATGGAAATATGTTTTCCATGACTATACATGTGTAGCAGCAAGCACCCCAGGGGTCCCCAGTGTGGCTGCCCACACAGGTTCTTAGATCTGCTTTGATAAAGGAAAGCAACTCAAAATGGGTTAACAAGCTTACTTTAATCAGTCAAACATATATCGTTTACCTAGTTCAGGGGAAAAAGGTCAGCACCCCGAACTTAAGAGTATACAGACAGAATTATCAAGACAGAGAAACAGATCAAGTGGAAAGTTTCCAAACTGTCCAACCATTACATCAATACCAAATCAACATCTGGGTTTTTCAAAGCCGGGGGGCTCTCAACAACGGCTTCCTAGAGTTTCATCTGATCAAATCACAGAACACTTCTCAAAGTGAGCCCCCAAAACAAAGCTACACATAAGGGCTTATATAGCCTTCTCCTGGCTCAGAGAATGTAACAACCTTATTGACCCACTGGCCAATCAAAAAGTATCTACTGAAAAACAAGCCTCCCACCCCAGGCTCCAGGTGCACTTTAGCCTAGGGGCAGGGAAGATCTTTAAATTTGCATTTCCATTACAACATGTATAATCTATAGCAAATTGCTTGCTTTCTTGAAAAAGGGGAGATGATGAAGGGAGAGAACTTGGAACCCCAATTTTTTTTCAAATGTTAAAAAATATTTTTATATGCAATTGAAGAAATAATTTTTTTAAAGAATTTTCCATTATGCTCCTCCCTACAGAGTACCTACTCTCCCCTCCCCTTTTTAGCTTCCTCGTGGTCTTCCTTCATTAGATTGTAAATTCCTTAAGGGCAGGGACTATATTTGTTTTTATTTGTATTTGTATCTGCAGTGCTTTGCACAAATACTGGACCAAGTAGGCACTTAATAAAGATTGATTGACTGAGTGAGTGAAGACTGCTCATATTTCAGATATATTATTCCCCAGGGAAGTCCTAGTTGTCAGCATGATAGACAATGTAGCTATGGTATGTCTACTTGGTAAACTTTTCTGGAATGTTACTATTAAGACCAACTCTAGCCTATTCAAGGTCCTGGCATTGTATCAGAGGCAACAAATTGGAGCTCCATTCCTGGAGATCCTGCCCATCCATGTTTTCTATGTGGAAGCTACCAGAAGATAACAGGCCAGTGGTAGCAAAGGGTAGGTAACAGATTTCAGCTTTGGTGAGTCTCTAGTGCCTAAGGAATGGCAGGATTGTCACATGAAAAAGCTCAGACCTAAGAGCTGCCATGTTCTCATAGCATGAGTGAGTTGTAGGGTGTGCTCAAAGAGCAACATACAGAATTCCTTGAGAAATTAGTAAAATTCAGAAAGTAACAATTTCTCCAGGTGATTCCTAAGGTCTCTCATCTCAGAAAGTGGAACTTTCTAAGAACTTCTGATTTCAAGAGTGTGCTAAGAAAATTGCCCTCTACCTGAAGGAATTGCTACTCAGTGGCATCAACACAGAAGTCTGTAAACTATATCATTTGTCCATAGTGTGTCTATTGGAAAAGAGTGGCAAGATTTTGATTGTTATTGTTCAGTAATGTGCAGCTCTTCATGATGCCATTTGGGGTTTTCTTGGCAAAGATACTAGAGTGGTTTGCCATTTCTTTCTCCAGCTGATTTTGCAGATGAGAAAACTGAGACAAATAGGGTTAAGTGACTTGTCTAGGGTCACACAGCTACTAAGTATCTGAGACTAGATTTGAACTCCAGGGTTGGTGCTCTATCCACTGCACCACCTAGCTGGCCCTTGAGATTTTGATGTACAATGGATTATCAGACACTGAACAACAGAACTAAGACCAGTTCACAATATTCAAACTACCTGCTAGGCACCCCAAGGTTTCTATTTGATTTGCTCAGTGGATACTCTCAGATCCCCATCACAAAGGAAGATAAGGAAAAGATGGCCTTTGTCCCTCCAAAAGGATTCTACAAGTTTGTGCAGAAGCCTCAAGGCATTTCTGGGACCCTCAAGCACTTTCCAAAACCTAATGGAGAAGGTGGTTGATGACATGAATTGCTATGAGATGCTGACATGAATTGCTATGAGATACTGGTGTTTTCTTCATATTTGCAAAGATAAGAATGTGAGGAAAGTCTCCTGAAATTGTTAGATCTACTAGACATCAGTGGCCTGAAGCTGTTGATACACAAGTGACAAGACTGCAGAACCTTTGTCAAATATGTGGGTCATATAATGTCTCAGCTGGGAATGAGTACTGACCCTTACCCTTACTCTCTCTCTAAATCCTAACTCTAATCCTTTTGTTTTAAAGATTGATTTTTGTTTGTAAAAAGAAAAACACTCATCTTCACCCAACTATTTCTGAAGAATGTTTAAGAGCCAAAGAGCTACTAGGTGATGGTGGCTGCAATCAGAAATTTGTGAAAAAAACAAATAATACATTGTTAACGCTATCAAAGATCTCACTTATAGGGATATATGGCTGAGAAGAATGGGAAGCAGAAAAGTAAAAAAAAAAAATCAAAATCTAGCCTGATCCCACTAACATCATTTGGAAGTCACTGAAAGGAGAAATGTAATTAGGCCTTCAATGACTTGCTCAGCTGCCTCAAGCATGTACCAGTGATGGCTTTTCAAGATTCCAGTAAGCCCAGGGTTAACTGATGTCTGCATAAAAGACCTGAGAACAGTTGTATAGCAGAAGAGCAAAATTCACCAGAAACTTACTGCATTAACCAATAGAGGACTTACTAACATTAAGACTCATTATCACATTGACAGACTGGAGTTCTTGGGTTTGAAATGTACTTTCCCTGATATGTTCTGACAATGTCATAGTGTAGTGGAAGAACATTCTCTCTTTGTTCACATCTCATAACCCTTTGACATCATCACCCCTTGTTTCTTTTCCCCTTTTATTCCAGACTCTGATGAAGAGGTGACCCTTTTATTCACCAAAGTCAACCTCTCCACACTATTCTTGATCCTATCCCCAGCTGTCATCATTATCATCCTCATCATCATTGCTAGTATTTACATAGTGCTTTAAGGTTCACAGAACACTTTACAATTATCTCCTTATATCCTCACAACAACCCTGGGAAGTTGATAATATTATTATTATCTCCCTTTTACAAATGAGGAAGCTGAAATAGAGGCTAGTGACTTGTTCATGGTCACACAACTAGTTAGTACTTGAGGTAGGATTTGAATTTGGTTCTTCCTGACTCTAGGTTTAGCACTCTGACCACTGTGCCCCTTTTTAATACATCACCTCCACAATTATCTTTAGTTTCTCCCTACCAACTGTCTCCTTCCTTGATGCCTAGAAACATAGCCATGTCTCCCCCATCTTTAAAAAAAAACAACCCAGGGGCGGCCAGGTGGCTCAGCAAGTAAGAGCACCAGCTTCAGTGTTGGGATGACCTGGATCGAATGCCGGGCTCAGTTACTCAGCACCACACCCAGAAATCACTGGCCGTGTAACCTTGAGCAAGTTACTTAACCCCAATTGCTTAAAAAAACAAAACAAAACAAAACAAACAACCCATAACTCTTTACTATTTCTTCCCTTTCTCTTAGCCAAAGTGCTGGAAAAAGCTATATATACTTATTTTTATTTAAATTTTTTATTCATTTTAAACTTAAATTCAAAACAACAAAAAAATTTCCATATTCACAGCAGAACATGAGAGGATTCAATATAAAACAATAAATTTTCATTTCACAAAAATCTATTTAATAAATCCTCTATATTGTTCTCAAAGCAGCCCAGCTTTTCAGCATTTTCTTCTAGGTTTTCTTTTGTTCTCTGCTCTGTACTTAACTATATACACTTATTGCTTCTATCTTCTTCCCTTTCCCTCTCATCTCAATCCTTTGTAGTTTCATTTCCCAACTCATCACTCACCTAAAATTCCTCTCTCAAAAGTTCCCAAAAATCTTTTAATTGTTAAATTTAATGGCCTCTTCTTAATCCTCATTCTTCCTGACCTCTCTTCAGCACTAGATGCTGTTAACTCCTGTCCTGATGAATACTCTCTCAGTTCTGAGTTTCTATAAGCCTGCTTTCTTGGTTTTTCTCTTAACTATCTAACCATCTTTCTCTGTCTTCTTGGATCTTCTGTATCATTTGCCTTAACCCTAGGTAAACGTCAAGGCTGGCTTCTCATCTCCCCAGTCAATAAGTAGTTAAAAATAATTTGTTAAGCTCCTAATATGTGCCAGACATTGTCCTAAGCATTGTGGATACAATTAATAAAAAGAAACATATTATCTGCCTTCAGCAAGCTCAAAAAGGGGCAGGGAAGGATAGGAGACCAGGGGGTATCTTTTTCCATGGAGATGAAACTGGGTAGAGCAGCAGATGTGAGATGGAACAGTCTTGGAGTCCTGTTTCTGTCCTCTACAAAGGAAGGCATTGGGAGAAGTTTGGTACTCTGCCCTCCAAACAGAAGAGAGAAGAGGCTGAAGGAGACTGAGTCAATCAAGCCTTGAGTTAGCAATATGGTGGTAAGTTTATAAGGGATGAGCTCATCCTGTGAAGGGCATCTTGTTCCATGGTGTTGAAACTAGACAGGGTAGCAGATGCTGGGGAAATAAAGTCCCTTCCTTCTAGAGTTTACAGTCTAATGGGGGAAAGACAATATACAAAAGAGAGCTGAAAAGAAGAGGTGAGGGGAAGAAGATAGAAGGGGAATGCCACTGGTGACCAGTCCACTTCTCTGGATTTATTATGTCTATGCAGATGTCTCTCAGATCTATATATCCTGCTGTAATGGAAATGCAAACTTAAAGATCTTCCCTGCCCCTAGGCCCTTTGATTGGCTTAAGAGACTCTGAGAACCTTCCTTGATTTGAAAATATATTCTGCCTCCTAATAGGCTGAAGGTGGTCACATGGAGCCTGTGGAAGGAGGCTTGGTTTTCAGGAATGCCCACACCTTGATGCTGTGTGATTGGGCAGTGGGTCAAGAGGGTGGTTACATTCTCTGAGCCAGGAGAAGGCTATATAAGCCCTGATGTGAGGCTTTGCTTTGGGGCTCACTTTGAGAAGTGTTCTGTGATTTGATCAGATGAGACTCTGGGAAGCTGTTGTTGAGAGCCCCCTGGCTTTGAAAAGCCCAGATGTTGGTTTGGTTATGGATGTAATGGTTGGACAGTTTGGAAACCTATCTACTTCATCTGTTTCTCTGTCCTGATAATTCTGTCTGTATACTCTGAAGTTCGGGGTGCTGTCCTTTTTCCCCTGAACTAGGTAAACGATATATGTTTGACTGATTAAAGTAAGCTTGTTAACCCATTTTGAGTTGCTTTCCTTTAACAAAGTAGATCTAAGAACATGTGTTGGCAGCCACCCTGGGGACGCTGGGGTGCTTCCTGATACACCTGCCCTCTCTGGAGCTCCAGTTTGCACCATCAGTTACCTATTGGACATTTCAAACTGAATGTTATATAGGCATCTCAAACTCAAAATATCCAAACAGATGCCTGGTCATTTCCCTAAAATCTACCTCTCTTGAAATGCCCTGTTATTGCAATATATCCCCATCCTACCAGTTAGCCAGACTTACATCCTCAACAGAGTCTCTGATGCCTCATTTTCACCCACCCTAATATAGCTGTGATAGGACAAAGCTGCCCCTGGGTGCTAATTGGCCCTGACTTCCCTGACACAGCTTCCTGGTCACCTAGGGGGCATAAAGAGTCCTATTCACAAGGAATCTGGTCCTCTCCATCCTGGTCGGTGCCTTAGACCACGCAAATAGTCATACCCTGATGACCTACTGACCAGACCTGGTTCCAGATGGAGATGCAGTGCTGCTATATTCCTGCTGCATGTTCTAACTGTGTTAGGGCAAAGTAAGCCTCCTTTGTTGAATGACTTATGAGTACTTCATTCTATCCTAACATAGAAGCTGAACTAAGAAGGCTCCAATAATAGCCAACCAGCTGCCAAAACTTGTCTTTTCTACTTCTACAGCATCTCTCAAATCATTCCTATTCTTACAAAGTCACCATGCTGGTTCAGGCTTCAATCCTGCTTGTACTATTTCAACGGCCTTTTAAATAGTCTCTCCCCCCCATTTCAACCCATCCTTCACACACTTGACAAAGTGATTTTCCTTAATGGTAGTTCTTTTTCTTTCTTTTTTTTTTTTGCTTTTTGGGCAATTGGGGTTAAGTGACTTGCCTAAGGTCACACAGCTAGTTTTTACATTAAGTGTCTGGGGTCGCATCCGAACTCAGGTCTTCCTGATTCCAGGGCTGGTGCTCTATTCACTGCTGCACCTAGCCGCCCCCCTTAATGGTATTTCTGACTATCTCACTCTCTTTTCCCAATAGTTCACTATCATCTTTAGGAACAGATATATAACTCCTCTGTTTGGTATTTGAAATCCTTTACAAACTGATTGTAACATACCTTTCCAGCCCTCTTATATGTTATTCCATTCTTAATGGTTTTCATAAATCATATTCTATCCCTTATCCCTGTGCCTTTGTCCTGGTCATACCAAATTTCTGGAATGTACCCCTTCCTGCCTGCTGCCTCTTAGAATCTGTAGTTTCCTTCATGACTCAGATCAAATGACATTTTTAATGAAAACTTTCCTGATATCCAGCTACCACCACCATACATACATCCTACTAGAGCCTTTCCCCTAAAAATAATTACCTTGTATCTCTTATATTTACTATATATATGTATACATGCATGTATGCATGTTTGTCTCTCTGAATAGAAGGTAAAGACCTTGGGACAAGGATTGTTTTGCTTGCAAACAAGCACCTAGCATGGTGTTTGGTATATAGTAGTTTGTGTATAGTACATAATAAATGCTTATTGATTAATCGTTTGATCCTTTACCAAGGGCTTGTAGTCTAGGAGGCAGCATTGCAAATAGGCAGTCTGAATAGTAGTTAGTCATCCATCATAGGACAGATCTCACCTAGAATCAGTGTGTAAAGGATTGTGGAGGCCATTTTATTCTTTTCCCCCCATACACATCTACCAAGAACCACACTTGTTGACCTAAGGGGCGGGGGAATCCCTTCCCCACTAACAGGCCTCTGCTGTAAACCCATGGCTTGCTCTTTTTCCACACTTCCCTGACCTCACTTCAACAACTGGAGCCACAAAGTCATTGCCATCCAAACCTACCAACCACTATCTAATATTCTAAATCAGGACACTGCATGATTAAGCCTTGAGATGAAATGCAATGAAACATTTGTGGACCATCAAGTGCAATAAAAACAACTTTTAATAAAAGATTAAAAGGATACAATTACTAAAAATAGATGCTGCTTGCTTTTTCTTCCAAATTTGCCAGAGCAGCAACACTGGATCAGTGGGAATTCTGCCTGACCTTAGGAACACCAACTCCACATAGGCCGGGCTTTTTATGTCTTTAGTAGGCTGCATCAATCAAACCCAGAGGACAGGTTCCTGGCCTCCTTAAAAGGAAAGCATCCCAAACTATGTAAAATATACACCAGTCAACGCAAGAAGGGAGAACTATGGAGACAAGGAAACCAATTAGGAGGCTATTGCAATAATCTAGGCAATATCATTACGGTACATGGTCTGAATTAGAATAGTTGCTGTCAGAGCAGAGGATGTTGCAAGAGATATTGGAAAAATAGAATAGACAAGACTTTAGCAATTGATTGGATAAAGCGAAGTGATGAATTAGGGCTGAGTTGAGGATGACTTGGGGTCCTCAGCTGAAACCCTGAAGGGGTGGGTGCAGGATGCTTCCTTTTGTTCAATGTCACTTTTGAGGCAGCCAGTTAGTTAGTGCAATGGATAGAGTACTGGATTTGTGTTTACCTAGGAAGTCCGGAAAGACCTGAGTTCAAATCTTGCCTAAGACATTTACTAGTTGTATTACTATTGGCAAGTCATTTAATATCTCTCAACTTGGTTTTCTCAACTGTTAAATGGGGGTAATAATAGCAAGTACCTCACAAGGTGAAGAGCAAGTGAGATGACATATAAAATGCTTTGCAAACCTTAAAGGACTACATAAACACTACCTAGCTAGCTATTTCTGCTTTTCACTGGGTTCAGAAACATAAGCAGTCTGTTCCTTTTATATTATATACTTATTCAACCATGAAAGACATCATTTACAGGCTACACCTAAAAAAAAAGATGTTTGTCTTCAGTTGTATCTTTAAAAAAAAATAAGAACAAGGGCGGCCAGGTAGCACAGCGAGTTAGAGCACCGGCTCCAGTGTTGAGAAGACCTGGAGATCGAATCCCGGGCTCAGACACTCAGCACCACACCCAGAAATAACTGGCTGTGTAACCTTGAGCAAGTTACTTAACCTCGATTGCTTAAAAAAAAATAAGAACCGCAAAGAGTATATATAAAGAAAAACAATTAGCTCAAAATTTCTAGTATTTGTATGGAACAAATTTGTAAAACAGTTCTGATCATCTAGAATTTTGAAAAATTATATGAAAATTATTATTTATATTTATTATTATATGAAAATTATTATGCAATGAAAATGCATATAAGCCTAAGTAAGAATAATTCTTTAGGTGTCAAATGGTAGGGGGAGAAGCTCCCATCCATCAGTCAGAAATAGTCCAATCAATCCCAAGGGCAGAAGCCTTGATCTTAATCATTGTATTACCAATGCTAGGTCACTTGTTGATAATGGATGATTCAGGAGGGCAAGGTCACTGAATAAAAGTATTTGGGAACTGCATACAAATAGACATTTAAGCTTTGTATTTACTTTTTCTTCAGTGTATTCACAACATTGTCCAATCTATATATTTCATCCCAGTCATCTAGTTCAACCAGTAACCTCCTTCCCTGAATTACCTTGGAAGCACTTTGTTGGTGGTAAGGGCCATAATCCTCCCATAGACTGTTCACTCACTCCCTAATTTGGTGTTCTCCACTTTGTGGGAGAACAGTGAATATTCAAGTTGCAGAGAATTTCTACCCTAATGGAAACTGGGCAACAGCTGGCTACATAGGGTTTAAACAGAGGCCGCTCTATGTCTTCCATGAACTCTTCAGGAAGACGTATCTATGAGAGAAAAGAAACCTGGCAGAGGTATTCTTATAAATGTTCTCAGTTTCTCCTATAACCTAAGAGTACATTTTCAAAGTCATACCCTCTGGAGGGGTAGTAGAGCTTCTAGATGGTTGGCCCACATCCTACCTAGGACCTACAAGCAGTGAGGAAATTGCAAGATCAGTTCAGTGCTTTGGGTGAATAACAAGCCTAGAGAGGCTTTGGAATCTGAATTCTCCTGAGAGCCTTAATGTTATGCAGCATTATTACTGCCTTACACACACAATTCTGGTCTATTCACCTGCTCTAGCTTCAAGTCTAGATAAAGCCTAGACAGGGGCACACCTGCTACTCATCTTCATGAGGAAACATGAAAATACATATATATTTATGCTCTCATCTATCTGATCCTCACCAATTAACAATGATTTAGTACCCAAAGATGTATAATTATTTAGAAATTAGAATGTGAGGATAATGCTAGATCATTTGTCTTAGTTACTATCATATCCAATGGGATGAAAAGGAATGTGTACACTTAATAATTTGATTTTGATGGTCAAAACAGAAGCAGGTGATGAAGGCAGAGAGGATCATGAAGCATACTTCTGAGGGGACTGCTGTCTTGGATCAGGGAAATTATAAAAGATTAGTAGAAACAGTGGTGCATCCATTGGGAGGTTTATTGATAAAATCATGAAGGCTAGCACATAGAAGTGACAGGGATTCAGATACATTTGCTCATGTGTATTCTTCTATATTACATATATATGTATATGTTCTTATAGGAACAAAGAGAAAGAAGGCTATTGTAAATTATCACATTGAATTCAAGAAGAGATGGGTAGATAGGATTTCAATATTTCCCTGGCAGCCTCTGTTTGGCACTGAATCAAAGGTTCATGATGAAGAGAATTTAAAAATTTTTAGAAAAGCCGTCACAGGTAAAAACAGGAAAAGGAAGGTTCAGTGATTGAAAGAGCACTGTCAGGAGACTTGGGAGACAGTGCAACACGACTTCTCTTTGGTTATGTAACAAATGGCTGAATTATTGTTTCTATGTGGCTCAGTTTTTCTCCCTGTAAAATGGAAGTGAAGCAGCAGTAATTTTATTTTATTTTACAAAGAAAGTTGGCAGGACAAATAAGAGTAATAGGTATGAAAACTTTGGGGAGAAGCAGCTAGGTGGTGCAGTGAATAGAACACTGGCCCTGGAGTCAGGAGGATCTGAGTTCAAATCTGGCCTCAGACACTTAACACTTACTACTGTGTGACCCTGGGCAAGTCACTTAACCCCAATTGCCCTCCCCTCCCCCTTGCAAAAAAAAAAGCAAACCAAGAAAACCTTGGGGGGAAAATTAACTTGTGGTTTAAAGAAACTAAATCCTATCCTTATTCTAATTGGTCACCCTTATATTAAAATTTAAATTCTTGAAGGCAGGGATGCTGTTTATAGCTATCCAAACAAGCACTTAAGTGTTTTTCTAATTATACTGAACCAATAAAACTCTTTCAGCAAAGACCATACTTAAAATCATTCAGATATTGTTGAGTAAGAATATTACGATCAATGATTTCTGAATTTCTCCAAGTTTTATATCAATAAGTTATAATAATTTATATCTAATAATGATGTTCAGTACTCACACAATATCTTTTACCTTAAAGTACTTTTCTTGAAATGATCTCCTCCATCTGTGAATTCAGTAGCAAATATTCTTCCTTCCTAAACCCCAGTAAAAAAAAAAATTGTGATTTGTGTTTTAATAACAATCACATACATGCAAAAAAAAAAAAAAAGTAAGAGAGTCACTTCCTAATAGTCATCTCTCTCATTAATTCCCCTTCTCTCTCCCCTCAAAGGCTGAATCTTCTTTTGTGACAAAGAATAATAGGTATTAATGTAAAATTCCTTTGGGGAAGATTGCTATTGAAGTTAACTAGTTATTTTTTATTGACATCTATAATACCAGAAGCAGCATGGTATGGAGGATGGAGAGCTGACTGACCTAGGAATTAGAAAGACATGGGTTCAAGTCTGGTCTCTAACACTTAGAGAGTGTGTGACTCTGGGCAAATCATCTAACCTCAGTGTCCCAGGCAGCTTCCTAAGCCTATAATTAAGTTCAAAGGAATGCTGACCTGCATTGGTAGGGAAGTTCCTTGACTGGAGCTTTCTTTCTATGTGAAGTCACAGGTTTGAACCCCACCACCTGTAATGGGAATGCAAATTTGGAAGATCTTCCCTGCCCCTAGGCTAAAGTGCACCTGAAGCCTGGGGTGGGA
>NW_027187343.1:4547689-4608923 GCF_028583685.1 Petaurus breviceps papuanus | reverse complement strand
CCCCGCTTTGAAAAACCCAGATGTTGACTGGGTATGGATGTAATGGTTGGACAGTTTGGAAATCTGTCTACTTGATCTGTTTCTGTCTTGATAATTCTGCCTGTATATTCTGAAGTTTGGGGTGCTGACCTTTTCCCCTGAACAAGGTAAACGACATATGTCTGACTGATTAAAGTAAGCTTGTTAACCCATTTTGAGTTGCTTTCCTTTAACAAAGCAGATCCAAGAACCTGTGGTGGCGGCAAACCCTGAGGACCCTTGGGGTGCTTGCTGCTATACCACCTCAAAATTATCTACAATAAAAACAAAATAAAACTCTCCTATGATAATATCACTACACTGGTGCAGGCCTTCATCTCCTCACACTTACACTATCCCAATAACCTGCTGGTGGGTCTGCTGCACCAGAAGTCTTTCCGCATTCCAGTTCATTCTCCATTCAGCCACCAAGGTAATGGTAGGTCTGACTTTGTCACTTCTGCTCACAAAACTCCAACTGTTCCCTACTACCTCCTAGATCAAATACTAAATCCTTTTTTTTGACATTCAAAGCCCTTTATAACCACAACACACCCCATCTTGCCACCACCACCTTCCTACTCTTCTCAAACTTTACACCTCTGCAGGTACTCTCAGATCCAGTGCCACTGGCCATAAGACACTCTCTCTCCAGGGTGACTGTCTCCCACACCTAGAATGCTCCCTTCCTCATCTCTGCCTCCTGGCTTTCCTGGCTTCCTTTAAATCCCACTTTCTACAGGAAGCCTTTCCCAATCTCTCTTAATTCTAATGCCTTGGGGTGGCTTGGTGGCCCCATGAATAGAGCGCTGGCCCTGGAGTCAGGAGGACCTGAGTTCAAATCGGGCCTCAGACACTTAACGGGTACTAGCTATGTGACCTTGGGCAAGTCACTTAACCCCAATTGCCCTGCTATTCCCCCCTCCAAAAAGATAAAAAATTCGAATGCCTGATTATTTTACATTGATCCTATGAACAGCTTTTTTGCACGTATCTGTTTGCTTGTTGTTTCCCCCATTAGACTGTAAGCCCCCTGAAGACAGGGACTGCCTTTTACCTTTCTTTGTATCTCCATCATTTAGCACAGTAGTTTCCCTGTATTTCAGGGCTTTAGGTTGAGGCTAGGTGACCACAAGTAGTAAAGATTCTTTTGTGTATGGGTTGGACTGGATGTCCACTAGAGTTCCTTCCAACCCTCAAGTTCTGTGATTCTAGGCAATTCTTGCAGGCATAAACAAATTCATTTGATAATCAATGAATAAACAATTATTGTTATTTAATGAGGCACTTTGAAATGTCTCTTATGGGATACTAAGCAAGTACATAAACAAGAAATATAGTCATTGTAGTTAAATTATAAATATATTAACATTAGTCAGGAGTGGCCAGGTAGCACAGCGAGTAAGAGCACCAGCCCCAGTGTCTGGATGACCTGGAGATCGAATCTGGGCTCAGACATTCAGCACCACACCCAGAAATAACTGGCCGTGTAACCTTGAGCAAGTTACTTAACCCCGATTGCTTAAAAAAAAACCAAACAAACATTAGTCAGTCAATAAGCATATAGTAGTGGCTAATAAATGCTCCCATGCTTGGAATGACTGGCTTCTTCTTCACCTCCTCCTCTTGGAATTCCTCATTTCCTTCAAGACTCAACTCAAGTATCACCTTCTACATGAAGCTGGGTCAGCTGTTAAGGCTCTGTCTCAGAACTATCCTGTACTCATTTTGTATAAGGTGTGATTGGCCAGTAAAGGTCCAGTCATTAGAGCATGCTTGGATTATTTGCTCTTCCCGGTGGGTTATATAAAGCATCCACAATATTACTTGCCTAGTTCCAAACCAATACAGGGATTTCTGAGCAGCTAGTTTTTGATCATGAGTAGCTGAAGGACTAGTATTGTGTGGTGATAATAGCCCTCTAATTGACTGAAGAACCACAAGAATTGTTGTCTCTGGAGAGACTGAGCCTTACAAAAGGTTTGAACAACCTCTCACTCTCTTCCCTGGCAGCTTTTGAGTGAGGAGAATTGCTTTGAGTTGCAGGATGGGGAAAAGCTATTCTCTTCTCCCTCCATAACCAAAGATATTTCTGTGTTCTATACATATGTGCCTGACTACATTTGTACTTTATATTTGAATCTATTCTCCCCAGGGATCTTCTGTGTGTGCAAGGGGAGAATGTGTCCTAAACTGATGTTGGGGGTACATGTGAGTGTATTATCTTATAACTATTATTTTTGCTATACCTTCTCAGTTAAAGCTCTTATAAAAATTGACATCTAATTGATGTCAAGTAGTTGATCCATGGTAGAGAACACATCTGATGAGAGCTTATGCTTACCAGCATGAAAAAAACCCACCCCCTCAAGGTCCCCTCTGTAATCAGAGAGGAGCTGTAGTCATTGCCCTCTGGGGGTCCCAACCTACCAGGTGAAATTCAGAAAGTG
Source organism: Petaurus breviceps papuanus (assembly GCF_028583685.1). Taxonomy (NCBI): domain Eukaryota; kingdom Metazoa; phylum Chordata; class Mammalia; order Diprotodontia; family Petauridae; genus Petaurus; species Petaurus breviceps. The sequence continues at coordinate 4,606,455 of NW_027187343.1, read as the reverse complement.
AATACAGAAGGGGAGGGTGACTATATATATGTGTGTGTGTGTGTGTGTGTGTGTGTGTGTATAGAATAAAATGCACATATATCCATCCATCTATCCTTGTGTATACACACACACATAGACATACACACACGTATATATCTATATATAGATAGGTAAATAGGTGGATATATGTACATGTTTTATTCTTTGTATTTATGTGCCCAGTACCTAGCTTACAGTAGACACTTAATAAATGCTTGTAAGTTAATTGATATATTTTCTCCCCTGTTAGAATGTGAGCCCTCTGAAAGCAAGGATTCTTGTACTTGTGTCTTTGTATTCCCAGCACTTAGCACAATGCATGGTACAAAGTAGACATGATAAATTGATAAATGCTTGTTGATTGACTGGATTGGAAGCCAGGATATCTGGGTTCTCATCCTAGCTGTGCTGCTTAAATATGTAATCTCAAACAATTCTTCTTACTTTACTAGCTTCAATTTTGTACTTCTGTAAAATGAAGACATTGGATAAAATTATTTCTTCTAGGCTCTAAAACTCTATACATTCTAAGAAATTTGTAATTGATCACTGGTGTAAATTTCAAGTGCAATACTGCAGGAGGTCTGTCATGGCCCAATTTTTCCTTCAATGATGAATTGTAAAGACCAATGCCTGGATGTTGTTCAATCATTTTTTAGTCATGTCTAATTCTTTGCAGACCCCATTTAGGGTTTTCTTGGTATACATATTGGAGTGGTCTGCCATTTCCTTCTCCAGTTCATTTTACAGATAGGAACTAAGGCAAACAGCAATAAGTGACTTTCCCAGGATCACACAACTACTAAGTGTCTGAGGCCAGATTTGAACTCAAGAAGATGAGACTTCCTGACTCTAGGCCTGTCACTCTATACACTGTGCCAGCTACTGTGCCTGTAAGGTCTAGAAAATCAAATTAATCTAACCAATAAAAATTAGAGTAGCACCTTTTCTAATTATCAAATTACTTGTGCTAATTATGACTTTTAATCAAATAAATGATGAGAAAGTATATTCCACATATTACTCTAGGAAGCCCTGTTCCACCATATATATACCCACTGAGTCTCATTTGTTAAACCCTGTTTGATCAAGTCTAACACCTTTTGCTTTGAAAACATACTTATTAAAAAGAAAAGGTTTCAGGAAAAAAAAATCTTGGCAAGTATAAAAGACCATTTCAAATTTTTAAGGAGGTAGTGAAATAAATCCAATATAGTTCCAATAGGTCAAAGGAAAATACTATAGTGGAGAAAATCCTGGGGTTGTGGGGAGACAATGGATGACTTTGGGCAAATCACTGAATCTCCAGAGACCTATTCATGTGTAAAAAGAAGTTGGGATTGGGGGAAGGTGTAGGATTACAAGTTCTCTCTAGTTCCTTCCAACTCTTAAATTTTGTCAACATTGTACAATGGTCAGCTATGATTGACTTAGCTCTTCTTGGCAATACAGTGATCCAAGACAATTCCAAGACTCATGATGGAAAATGCTAACCAGATTCAGAGAAAGAACTATAAAGTCTGAATGCAGATCCAAGCATACTATACTATTTTCACAGACATACTAGAGAATGAAGTCAAGTGAGTCTTAGGAAGTAGGGCTAACAATAAGTCTAGTAAAGATGATAGAATTCTAGCTGAGTTATTTAAAATTCTGAAAGATGATTCTGTTTAGGTGCTGAACTCAAAAAATCAGTTTACATCTCAGTCCTAAAGAAAGGAAATGACAAAGAATGTTCATATTTCCAAATAACTGTGCTCATTTCACACACCAGCAAAGTTATGCTTAAGATTTTGCAACTAGGTTTCAGCAATATGTGAGCCAAAAATTACCAGAACAGCAGACTGGTTTTCAGAGGCAGAGGAACTAGAGACCAAATTGCCAGTGTTCACTGGAGAAAGCAAGGGAGTTGAGAAAAACATCTACTTCTGCTTTCTGACTGCACTAAAGCCTTTGACTGTGTGGATCACAACAAAATGTAGCAAGTCCTCAAAAAGATGGAAGTGCCGGATCATCTTATTTGTCTTCTGAGGAACATGTATTTGGGTCAAGAAGCAACAGTTAAAACTGATTGGTTTGAGATTTGGGAAAGAAGTACAAGGCTGTATATTGTCACCTTATTTATTTAACTTATATGCAGAGTACATCATGCGAAATGCCAGGCTGGATAAATCAAAAGCCAGAGTTAAGGTTACTGGGAGAAATACCAACAATCTCAGATATGTCCAGATGCCACTCTGATGGCAGAAAATGAAGAAGAATCAAGAAGCCCCTTGATGAGGGTGAAAGAAGAGAGTGTAAAAGTTGGCTTGAAGCTTAACATAAAAAAAAAAACTAATATCTTGGCAACTGATCCCATCAATTCCTGGCAAATAAAGGGAGAAGAAATGGAAGTAGTGTCAGATTTTATATTTGTGGACTCAAAGATCACTGTAGACAGCAACTGAGGCCATGAAATTAAAAGACACTTGCTTCTTAGAAGGAAAGCCATGGCAAATATGGACAACATATTTAAAAAGCAGAGACATTACTATATCAAAAAAAGTCCTTATAGTCAAAGCTATGTTTTTTCCAGTAGCAATGTGTGGCTGTGAGAGCTGGACTATTAGAAAAGCTGAGTAACAAAGAACTGACATTTGGTAACTGTGGTGCTGGAGAAGACTCCTGAGAGTCCCTTGGACAGCAAGGAGATCAAAACAGTTAATACTTAAAGAAATTAATTCAAGCTATTCATTGGAAGGTCAAATACTAAATCTGAAGCTTAAATACTTTGACCACAGAATGAGAATATGGAGCTCATTAGAAAAGCCTCTGATATATATTTTTTAAAGCAATTGGAGTTAAGTAACTTGCTCAAGGTTACATGGCCAGGTGTTTCTGGGTGGGTGCTAAGTGTCTGAGCCCAGATTCAATCCCCAGGTCATCCCAACACTGGGGCGGTTGCTCTTACTCACTGTGCTACCTGGTTGACCCGAAAAGCCTCTGATATTAGGACAGATTGAAAGCAAAAGGAAAAGGGGTTAGCAGAGGATGAGATGGATAGATAGTATTATGGAAACAACAGAGACAAACTTGAATAGACTTTAAGAGATATGGAAGTGGCTGGTGTGTGTACTAAAGTCCATTGGGTCGTGAAGAGTCAGACATGATCAAATAACTGAACAACAACAACAAAATGTGCCAGGCACTGAACTAAGCAAAACCACTAATGCTTGCAATTATAGCTAACATGTATATAGCCCTTAGTATGTGCTGGGCACTGTATTAAGCACCTTACAAATATTATTTAATTTGCTCCTCACAATTCTGGTTGTTAGGTGCTATTATTATCTAGATGAGGAAATAGGCAGACAGAAGTTAAATGACTTGTCCAAGGTTACAAGTATCTGAGGCTGGATTTGAACTCAAGCCTCCCTCACTCCAGGCACAGTGCTCCTTCTACTTCACCACCTACCTGCCCTCAAATAAATAAGGCTGGCTAAACAATGCTGGTGAGGTTGCAAAGAAACAGGCATGCAGATAGTATTAAAAATTGGTGCAGTCTCTCTAGGATGCAATCTAGTAGTACACAAAAAGAATTATAATGCTGGTTATACCTTGTGTCTCAATAATGTCACTAGCAATATTCTTTTTTTCCTTTTGTCCTTCTGTTATTTTTTTATTTAACACTCAAGAGTCAGAACACAAATACAGAATAAAGAAACAAAAACATATCATAAACTTAAACATTGACACTTAAATACAAAGAAAAAAAGCATGTCGTGTGCATAGCAGAACATAAGAGAGGATTCAAAATATGTAACAATAAATTTTCTTTTCAAGAAAGCCTATATGATAAATAATACACTTTGTGTAGAGAATTGTCCATCTTTGCTTCCTTGTGAGTTTTCTTTTGTTCTCTACTGTGTACTTTTTTACTTTGTTCTTTTTTCCCTCCCCCCAGAAGGCTACAATAAAGTTTAGATATGCTTCTCTATAGCTATAGATATATACATACACATATACATATAGACATACATATATAGATATATACTTTCCCAAACATACTCTACTCCTGTTCCACTAACAATATTCTATAGTACTATAAGGTTATAAAGTTCTTCCCTCACAGCATCATGCCCCAAGGATATAATTAAAAAGAAAAAAAGCTACCTGTGCAAGGATATTTATAGACACCACACTTTATTTGTAATGCTGAAAAACTATAAACAAACCTAAGTGTTTAGAGGTTAGGAGATGGTGAAACCAACCATATCAATTCAGTGCAGTGGTATATTGTTGGGCCACTTGTAGCAGCAAGCACCCCAAGCGTCCCCAGGGTTTGCTGCCAACACAGGTTCTTGGATCTGCTTTGATAAAGGAAAGCAACTCAAAATGGGTTAACAAGCTCACTTCAATCAGTCAAACATGCATCGTTTACCTAGTTCAGGGGAAAAAGGACAGCACCCTGAACTTCAGAATATGCAGACAGAATTATCAAGACAGAAACAGATCAAGTAGACAGATTTCCAAACTGTCCAACCATTACATCCATACCAAACAACATCTGGGTTTCAAAGCCGGGGGGCTCTGGACAACGGCTAGCCCAGAGTTTCATCAAATCACAGAACACTTCTCAAAGTGAGCCCCAAAACAAAGCCTCACATCAGGGCTTATATAGCCTTCTCCTGGCTCAGAGAATGTAACAACCTTATTGACTCACTGGACAATCAAGAAGTATCTACTGAAAAGCAAGCCTCCCACCCCAGTCTCCAGGTGCACTTTAGCCTAGGGGCAGGGAAGATCTTTACATTTACATTCCCATTACACCACTATATTTGACACATATACATAAAGATGGGAAAACATGAGCAGATCAAAGAACGCAGAACTGGAAGAGGATGCACCCATGCAAACACTGAGTAGAATAATACTGAAGATATGTATATATGCATGAAGAGGCAATATAAAGTAGTGAACAGGAGAGCCGGGTTCAGAGGCAGGAAAACCTGACTTCCAGTCCTGCCTCAGATACGCCAGCTTTAGGATGTGGACAAGTCACTTTATCTCTTGGTGAAATAGACTCTATATTTCAGTGAAGCCACCAACCTCTATTAGTACAGGGAGTTTCTAACTATCAGAGGTTCTTGACCTGAGATCCTTGAAAGGGGTTCACTGATAGATTTATAGGGGTCTACAAACTTGAATGGGGAAAGAAAACTATCTTTATTTTCACTAACCTTTAACTGAAATTTAACAGTATTAGCAGTACCTGTGACTGTCACCAGTGGAATATCACAGATATTTTCATTTCACATTACAGTTGTTTCAAGATAGCTTGGCTATGCTCACCATTACTTTGAAATTTTCAAAGTTACTGCAAAGTTGCCTTATTGTTTGCTCAGTAGAATCAGTCATGTTGGACTCTTTATGACCACATTTGGGGTTTTCTTGGTAAAGATACGGGACTGGTTTTCCATTTCCTTCTCCAGCTCATCTTAGAGATGGGGAAACTTAGGCAAACCGGGTTAAGTGACTTGCCCAGGGTCACATAGCTAGTTAAGTATCTGAAACCAAATTTTAACTGGGGTCTTCCTGACTCCAGGCCCAGTGCTCTATCCACTGTACCATTTAGCTGCCTACAGAGCAGGTTACATACCCTCTAATTTCATTTACAACATGTCTTTAGGAGCCTGTATTTTCAACACTTGTAACCATTAAAATAAAACGTTGAAATTAATTGGATGTTCAACATTACATGCATGCTGTCTTGTCAAAGAACACCCCACCACTTAATGTTCCTATTCAAGCTAAGCCACAACAGCCTTCACAGCGTCTTAAAAAATAAAATACAACTTTAATTTGCCTACATTTTAAATATGTTGCCTTATTATTTAACAGGTTAATAAAGAAGCACATACACTTATCAAAAATTATTTAAATATACTTATTATTTATTTTAAACATTAAATTTTTTTTAATTTTGAGTTCTGAATTCCCTCCTGCCCACTCCTTCCCTTCCCCCCTATTGAGAAGGCAAGAAATGTGCTATCAAGTTTATACATGTATATCACAAAAAATTTTTTTAATTTGATAACTATTTTATTATAACTAGTTTCCTTTGTAATCCTGTGTATTTTATTTTATGTCTTTAAAAACATTATTCTGCAAATAATTTCTTGGGCTTCACTAGACCACCAAAGAATCCCATGACTCAAAAAAGGTTAAGAACTCTTGGTTTAAATGCACACATTAATGGGAAACCAAAAAGTTTGGTTGGGATTGATATGAAGGGAGAAACCAACAAGGTATTATTATTGTTTATTCGTACATCAAAGTTTTAAAAATTGTAAATTGTTTTGAATATGTGCCGAATTGTTTTGAATTTTGTGCTGTATAAATTCAAATTCATAGTAAAAATTATTTTTGAAAAAAGAAAATATTATTTCCATTAACTTTAATGGTATTTTAAAGAATAGTCCCCCATCCCACCCACCCCTTCCATCTTAGGCTTTAACTCTCTTTACTTCTCTTCTCACATTTTACATGTTTTAATACAAATTTTGTATCCATTTCTTTTAACTAGGTAGGACTTTTTTTCCCCCACCATTTGTCCCCCTCCTGAATTTCCTACTGAGTTGAAATGGAAAACTCTTCTTTTGAGTTGAACTTGATGATTATGAAATGGTATCAAACAATTATCCCAGAGCTATAACAAAATGAAGTTGTCAGCCCTTCAATCAATCAACAAACAAGAATTTCAAAAAGCACTTATTCTATGCTATACACAGTGCTGAACACTAGGAATAAAAAATGAAAGGGTCCATACTTCCTTTTTAATGGGGCAAAAACACAGGATTATATAAAATACAGGCCCTGGGCAATTAATTCATTGAACTTCTCAGTCTTTTAAGCAATTCTAAAAATAGATAAGTTGCCAAATTGCATGATAGAAGGAGTTTCCTCCTCCCTGAAATCTTCATAACCTCGAAATCAGAGGTCTAGTTCCCACCTATTTTTTTTTGTCTACATCTAGAAGCATAAGGAACTTGTTTTCTGGGGAGGGGTTCCCTGGAGGTTGGGCAAAATGTCATACCTTAAAGCATTCCATTCCATTCATGGTCTCATAACTTTGTTGTTCCAGATCTATAGGATTCCCAATGTCCTGCTGTGCATTTTCCTCTATGTTCCACGAATCTCAAAGTCCCCTATTGGCATTGTTTATGCCTAAAAACAAAAACAAAAACAAAAAACCACAATGCCTCATAGCAGGCTTCACTCACAATTCCCTTGATCTTATGTGCAAAAGTTAGAATTTATTGCAATGTTATTCCTTGATTCAACCTTGAAGCTTGTAGTGCTGATACCTTAGATCACTGCAGTATTAGACCTCAGGCCTGGTATCATTAATTTGTCCAGACCAGCAGGGATGCTAGGAGACTAATCCTATAGGCCCCAGGAAAAGAAAGCTGACTAATGGTTTCATCAGGAAACCTTGATTAGAAGCTCAGGTTCAGGCTCTGTGGGTGTGTTCTCTCTTAACCACGCACGCTATCCCTCAACCCCCCACTGCACCTCATTTTCCAGAAAGACTAAAAAACATATTTTTGACAAATTCTACCAGGGATGGGAGTCAAACACTTTCCTCTGCATTTCCATGAAGAGCAAAGAGAGAAAGAATACATGTTGGCTTCCTCATAGAGCTCTCAGGGTAAGGAGAAACTTTTCAAAGGGTCAGAGACAATTTAATTCAATTCAAATACATTCCATTTCATTTGATTCTATTCAACAAACATTTATTGACTTATATGTGAATTTATTCCCTTATTGGCCCATACTATGTTATTATGTACTCTGATGGCACCTGTGAATTCTACCCTCTGGGGCAAAATAAATTTTTCAAAAAATATTTGATATAGTATATGCAGTGGTATCAAACCTTGATAGAAATAAGGGCTACTAAATCATACCTAAGGATCCCTTCAGGTTACATATTGACTTAGAAAATCACATATTAACATTACCTATGTGCTATTGTATTTTTAAAAATTTTGTTATTTTTTGTTTGCTGTTCAGTCCTGTGACCCCATTTGAGAGTTTGGTTTTTGTTGTTGTTGTTGTTGTTGTTGGGTTTTTTTGGCAAAGAAACTGGAGTGGTTTGCCATTTCCTTCTCTAGTTCATTTTATAGATTTGAAAACTGAGGCAAACTGGGTTAAGTGACTTACCTAGGACCTGATTTGAACTCAAGAAGATAGTCTCCCCGACTCCAGGCCTGGTACCCTATTGACTGCCCCATTTATTTTGTTAAGTATTTCCCATTTGCACTTAATAGTGCTGAGGACCAATGTTTGACACCTCTGATATAGTTTACATTTACTGGAGATGAAAGCAAAAGTGACTACAAGAATCCAACGGCCCTAGTGAAAGCCTGGTTTTTCATTGCACTTTTTAAATTTTTTATTTTTTGCCCTTTGGAAGGGGGAAGGCAAAGCAATTGGGGTTAAGTGACTTGCCTAAGGTCACACAGCTAGTAAGTGTTAAGTGTCTGAGGCCAGATTTGAACTCAGGTCCTCCTGACTCCAAGGCTAGCACTCTATTCACTGTGCCACTTAGCCGCCCCCATTGTGCTTTTTTAATAGTTTATTTCTGTGTATCCATGTTCCCTTCATGAATTCCCTGCCCTTTGTTTTCAATAGGTATGAATGTTCTTAAATTAAGAATGGATTATTAAATATTCCCAATTAAATATGAAGTGAATTAGCTGCCAACAGCCAATTGGTAAAACCCTTAGACTTGAGGTTTTCAAAATATATATAAATTAGGTTTTTGTCAAATTGAAATTTCATTCTGCATTTCCCCCTAAAAAGCAAGAGTGAATTTAATCAGAGAAATTGGGGGCAAAGCTACCCTGCTATGATTTCAGGTGTTCAGATTTCAAACAAGATCAAACTGAAGAAAATAATGGGACAAACAGCAGCAGATAGATACGTAGGCCCTGTCCTCCCTGGGAATGGAACAGCAGGACTCATGGTAAGTAGTCAAGCAAAGGAGATGCTGCATGACAACCACTTTCCAACAGAGACTCATCTGGCAATTCCTGGTTACGCACAACCCACGCCAGAATCACATGTGTGAGGGGGCTGTGGGGGTGGCCTCAACTTGGTTGGTTTACTGATATTTCAGCAACATTTTCTCTGAAGGGGTTTTTATGGACACTTTTGCTACCTAATGCAAGAGAGAGCATAATTTTCTTCAAAACAGTAAAAGCATATTTTATAACCATGTCAACCATATCATGTGTGAAAATAAACCATATTACAGTACCTGTATAAACAGATTAAGCATTTCCCCTACCAAAACATAAAACCCTGTCTGCCTGTCTTTTCAGTGTGCACAGTCAAAGGTACTCTCTAAATCTCCAATTCCTTCCTTCCTTCCTTCCTTCCTTCCTTCCTTCCTTCCTTCCTTCCTTCCTTCCTTCCTTCCTTCCTTCCTTCCTTCCTTCCTTCCTTCCTTCCTTATCATGAAAGTCTCCTTTCCTTTACTGGATCTGCCTGCATAGTTGATAAAGTGCTTACTACCATGATTCAGTGAGAAGACAGCTACCACTGGAGGAATCAAAATAATAAAAGGTAGCATTTATAGCTATTATAATTTTTACAATTATGATTATATAGTTATAATCATACATAACATTTATAGTGAGGCAGCTAGATAGAGCATTAGGCCTGGAGTCAGGAAGACTTGAGTTCAGATCTGGCCTCAGACACTTACTAGTTGTGTGACCCTGGGCAAGTCCTTTAATACTGTTTTGCCTCAGTTTCCTCATCTATAAAATGAGCTGGAGAAGGAAATGGCAAACTAGTATCTTTGTCCAGAAAACCCAAATGCAGTCATGAAACAACTGAACAGCTACAAACATTTATAGCTCTTACTATAAACCAGGCACTTTACAAATATTTGTTCCTCATGACAACCCTGTGTGAGAAGTGATATTATTATCCCAATTTTACAGATGAGGAAGCTGAGGCAAATAGAGAGATTAAGTGACTTGCCCAGGGTCACACAGTTAATAAGTTTCTGAGGTCAAATATGAACTCGGGTCTTCCTGACATCAGGGTCAGTGTTCTATCTATCCACTGGACTAGGTTAAAATACCATATTTGTGTGACCTTGGGCAAGCCATTAACTTCTATGGGCCTCAAGTTTCTTCACCTATTAAAAAGAGGAAATTGGGCAAAATAACTTCTAATGTCCCTTTTGTCACTAAATCTAGGATGCTACTTGTCATCAGAGTATCCCTGATTTGCCTTCTACATAACGATCTGGAAAAGTGCTCCAAAGTTACCCAACTCTACATACCTTTGACCGAGTGATACTATTATGAGGCCTAGACTTCCAAAGAGATCAAAGAGAGAGAAGCAAGGAACCCATATGTAGAAATATATTTATAGAAACTTTTTTTATAGTAGCAAAGAACTGGAAAGGATACCAGTGAATTGGGAAATGATTGAAGAAATTATTTTTTATGAATGTGAAGAACTATTATTGTTCCGTAAGGAATGATGAATGGGATGGTTTCAGAAAAACCTGAGAAGATCTGTATGAACTGAAGCAGACTAAAGTGAGAAAAATCAGGAAGACAATTTAAATGATAAGAACATTATAAAGACAATCAAGAGACTTAAGAACTCTAGATCAATGTAATGACCATTCTCCAGAGGACCAAGGATGAAGTGTTATTACTCAACTCCTGAAAGAGGACACTCCAGCTACAGAATGAAACCTATTTTTAGGCATGGCCAAGACTGGACTTCATTTTCTTTGACTATGAATATGCCTTAAGAGTTTTGGTTTTTTTCCTAATGGGGGTGGTGGGGAAGGAAGAGGAGTGAAAGAGTAAATAGATTTTTGTTGATTGCAAAAAAGTAAGTAAATGAATGAATGAATTTTTAAGAGATAGAATGTAGAGTCAGGAGAACCTGAGTTCAAATCCTGCCTCAGACACTTATTAGCTGTGTGACTCTGGGCAAGTTCCTGATTACCTCAAAAAAAAAAAATAGAAGAGACAGAGTGCCATCATTCTCTGAGAACTAGAATTACTGTTTTATATGTTTCCTCCTTAATGAGAATAAGAAATAGGTATCCTTAAAATCTCAGCATAGCTTCTAAAAAAATGCACCAAGCTATCTAGGACTCTACATATATCCAATGCAATAAATATTTATTAAATGCCTACTATGCTCTAGACACTGGGGATACAATTAATACAAAGAAAGATAGTCTCTGCCCTCAAGAAGCTTATAATCTAAAGGGAGAGACAACACACAAAAGGTAGCAGAAAAAATGAGGGAATTTGGTATCCAGTCTTCTTGTTCTAGAGAGCTGAAATCATCCATGAAAAGTGAAGTGAGCTGAGAAACCTGTTTCTGTCCCTATAAAGGAAGGCATTGGGAGGGGTCCGGTACTTACCTTGAAGGCCTCCAATCAGAGGGGAGAGGAGGCTGAGGGAAGGGCTGTCAATCAAGGCTTGAAGTAGCAACATGATGGTGAGTTTAGATGTGATGAGCTTATCCTGAGAAGGTATCTTGTTCCATAGAGTTGAAGCCATGCATACATATACAACCATGTGTGTGTAGACATATACACACACATATATGTATATATACACATACAGACAGAGACATACCATAGATAATAATGGCATATATACAGATAATGCAAGGCAACATAGACTAAATAAATGGCATAAAAAAAAAAAACTGTGAATTGGCTGTTAAGTATTCTTACCTGATCCCTGGCTGTGCCCTGTGTTTGGAAAATACTCTCAGTCATCTCTGTCTCTTGGAATCCCTGAGTCACAGAAAGGAAAAGTGACTAACCCAAGGTCACATTAACCAGTCAGTTACACAGCTGGAATTTAAAACTTCTTCTGACTCTCAATCCAATGATCTTTCTTTCTACTTCATTGAAGTGAGATTGGTTGGTATAACTTTGTGTGGGCTATTCCTGGTACAACCTTTAGGTAAAAAGAGTTTCTTGTGATAACTCACATTTATATAACACTTTTCTGAGATATTTCAAAGGCAAATCTAGGCACTTTCATTCTTAAAACACATAGGTCATTTATCACCTTCAAAATGAGATAAATAAAGCAAAGGAATACAGGTCAAAAAGGACTCTTCAACACAATTTGACAAAACACTGTTTTATAGCGGAAAGTTGGTTATCTAGGGATGACTGATCAATCAAACCCTACCCCCAATTCACTTGATAAAATCAGGGAAAGTAAAATTAACAGAAACAGTTGTGAGGAGGTACTTCTTTCAGATTTAAGGTAGTCATTTACATATGAAAGGGTCAGGAAACTCTAGTTTAGGATGACAAGAGACAATGGGCTAGGCCCTGGAAAGATACCTTCCCTGAGAATTTTAAAATGAGGAACCAAGAGCTGATTGAGTCAGCCTGAAGCAGTCAAGAAGAGGCTATAGAAAAATCAAGTTGAGTGCATGCTCTTTTTATTTCCTCCTTGAACTTCTTCCATGTTGCAGCAAAAGGAGGAGGGGATTTCTTCCTCTTCCACCTCCCACCCCATGGGCATTTACATTCTTGCAGCAGGATCACCTAGCAGGAATCTAACTATGGAGTTGAGTGAAGTCTGAGAGAGGAGCTGAGAGTCTAGCACCTACAATTAAGATTTTGCTGGTCCTGGGATATGGGTTCTAGTTCTTTCTGAAAGGGTATAGCAATATCCTAGGCCAGTATTTTAGCTGAACCAAAGCTGTGACCACACTCAAACATCAGATCGATAAGTCCAATACTAGAGCAAACCCAGGGAGTCCAGAGGAGCAACTTACTCGGGGCTGCCAGCAAGGATCTGCTCAAAAAAGACAAAAACACATTTGGATCCTGCAGTATTAGAAATATGAATTACCTTGGCCTCATTTTCTCTACAAATGTTCCCTTTGCTAGTATATTTGTGATTCTACTTTTTCCACAAATACTATGTATATTTGTGGAAGGATCTGCCCGACTTCTAGGGGAATTGTTTCCTACTGTTCTTACCAAGGAACTTCAGTACATGCCTTTTCTTCAAGTTAATTGCACCCTCTGGCTGACTACTGACAAGGTAAACATACTGGTGGGGGCCTATGGCCTACAGAATGAAGAATGCAGACCCATAGAGTACCTTACCTGGGGTAGCTGTCCTTCAGTTGTGATTTTGGAAGGGAGGCTCCCAAAAGCCACTTCATTTTTATTAACCATAGAATTTACAGAGCACTTTGCTAGGTCTTTACAGAATTATACCATATAAGGCTCTTAGAATGCTTGGAGTCCAGTATGGGCATATCGTTCATAAAAAATAACTACAACAAAATAATAGATAAGGACATGAAAGGTACAAATAACTTTAAGTACAAGATGGGGAAGATCATTACTCCGTGTAAAGATCAGAGTGCCATGATATGCTATTTGGCACCCCTTCTAAAGAAGTAGATTGAATCCAGTTGTGGATCCAGGCTTAGTCTCCAGGACATGGCATTATTGTTCTGATTTCCTCTTCGATGTTCTCTGTGTCCAGCTTCTGGAACAGCAAAGGAACCAATTTCTGTTCCCCATGAAGATGACAGGGAGAGCACAGACATGGCATATGAACTCTAGACTGCCTTTCCCAGAAGATCAGCAGTAATTAGGGCCACAAATAACAAACACTGAGAGAAGCAGGAAGAATCACCAGACCACTGCTCCAAGTTCCCTAGAATCTTACTTATTTTCCTGCACAATACATAGCAAACCTCAAAAAAGATGGGCTGACCTGATAATCATAGGCCAGCACTGAGCAGTATACTTTCTTTAAGCATTTCCTCTTCTCTGACATTTCTGTTGGCCCTTTATAGAAAGCTCAGAATTTTCATCTCTTCTTTTCCCACCAGCTGCTCAGCTTCGTTTCCACTCCTCAGACCATCAAGCTTTCCTCCAGGATAAGTTCATCACCAGAAATTTCATTATCATGGAGATGGCCTCAGCTCTGGTACTTAATAACTCCCCAAACCCTCCTCCTCTGCCTCTCAGAGCAAATTGGAGGGCTGGAGAATGAAGGAAAAATTCTTCCCAAAGCCTCCCTTTGTGGAGGGTTTCCCCATTAGATTGCAAGTCCCTTGAGGGCAGGGACTGTCTTTTTCTTATTTGTACTACTATCACTTAGCACAGTGAGGGGTTCCTAATAACTTAATGGGAAAGGTGAAAACTTCTCTGCCCATATAAGTTTTCTTCCCCCTTCATTCCCCCCTCTTTACTACTGGCACATCAGCATTAGGCCCCTTCAGGGGTTTTCCACTACCACCCTAGCTTTTGACCTTTTCCCCTCCCTCTTTGGCATTTGTCAAATAAGGATGTGAACAATACCCTGGTTCCCTGCCCACCTCCTAGCCAATAGGGGATAGTGTTGGGCTTCTTTGTTCCTTATCATTGGAGATTTTGCACTCAGATTGTAAGCCCGCCTCCCAGCCAATGGGAGAAGGGACAGCGGTAGGAGGGGCTTGACTGCATTGGGGTACAAATTCTTGTTCCATCTTCTGTAACACACCTCCTCTCCCTGATCCATCATGGTGAAGACTACCCTCTTCCCCCAGGGGAAGAAAATAAAAATTTCCTGTTTTTATCCTGAGAAAATTGTGTTCTTGATTAAATTCTGAATGGAGTTTTTCACCCCATACAACTGTATACTGACTTAATGAAGGTATTCATTTGTATGTGAAAAACCTACATTGTATATATATATATTTATATACAACACTTCAAAACAAGAAATGTTGGCTTGATTACCTGTAGAGAATAGAGGTTATGATCCCTCTAGGGGATCATAGTGTTGTGCTCTGGACATTACAACCTCACAGTAAATAAATGTCTGTTAACTGATTCCCTAACAAACTGGAGATGACCTTAAGGTACTAGACTGATGATGGAGGATATCTTTTCCTGACATATAAAATTAAAGTTAAAGACAGACATACCCTGTCTAATGAGAAAAGCAGTATTATATATAGAGAAAAGAGTAATGGCTTTGGAGTCAGAACGGTGGGTTTGAATCCCAATTCTGCTACTGTGAAATCATTTAACCTCGGTAAGTCTCTTGTTTCCTCATCTGTAAAATGAGAGAATTTGACTAGATGACCTCTAAGGGTCCTTCCAGAACTAAATTCTATGATTTTATTAACTGATTCCTGGAAAACAGGATGTTAGGCCCAACTCCATAGCAAAGAAAAGGCAAGAGAAGTGGCTGAGATGTGATAAAGGTAATAGCACTAGTTTGGATTGTTGTCATTCAGTTGTGCCCTACTTTTTTTTTTTTGCTTTTTGGAGGGCAATTGGGGTTAAGTGACTTGCCCAAAGTCACAAGGCTAGTAAGTGTGTCAAGTGTCTGAGGCTGAATTTGAACTCAGGTCCTCCCGACTCCAGGGCCAGTGCTCTAATCACTGCACTGCCAAGCCGCCCCTGTACCCTACTCTTCTTGATCCCATTTGGAGTTTTTTTTTTTTGACAGAAATACTGGCATGGTTTACCATATCTTTCTCTAGCTCACTATACAGATGAGGAAATTGAGACAAATGGGGTTAAGTGAATTGCTCAGGGTCACACAGCAAGTTAATGTCTAAGGTCAGATTTGAACTCAGATCTAAATTTCCTGACTCCAGGCCTGACACTCTATTCCCTGAGCCACCTAGTTGCACACCTTTGAGTTTATTTTTCTCATAGGAAATGTGATCTAGACCAGTGGTGTCCAAAGTGGAGAGCCTTGGCATCACTCCAGTGGGCTAAAATCAGGAAAAAGGAATGTGTGATGACTAACTTGAGAGGGTAAGAGGGTAACAAATCACTCTTACCGAGGGGTTTATCTCCTACACAATCACACCTCCAGGGATTCACTCTACCCTTTTTCCTTCATGTCCACCCTTCTAAGCCTTAAGGGCAACTAAACTAACTACGGACAGCTGTTACTCCTAGGCCTTTGGGAAAATTCTTCCCCCTCCCCCCATCCAATTCAGTAAAGGCTAAGGCAGGCACCCCTCTAGCTATTTTTGAGACTCTGGGGTGTGGCTGAATTCCTGTGATGCTTCAAAGGAGTTCTGAATGGAGGTAGAGATATCCCATGCAACAAGAAAACAGTATTTCCCTGGCAACTACCAATTCAATTTATTAAGTACCTACAATACTTCAGGCTTTGGAAATACAAATAAGAAAAAAGACAGTGGCTGCCCTCAAGGAGCTTACAATCTAATAGGGGAAGACAACACACAAAAGGAATTTTAAAAGAGGGCACTCGGCCTAAGGGTTGGGGGAGGGACAAGATGTTCCCTAGGAGAGGAAAGCAAGCAAAGTTGCTGAAAGAAAATGGAGTTATCTACATGAGTCCTCTATAAAGCAAGGCTTTGGGAGGAGTTTTGCTCCACTTTCCACTATTTCCTTGGTATTTCAGAAAATCCCAGCAATTATGCTCCACTTTACTTGCTACTCTTGCTGTACCTCTCCTTCAGAACAGATCTACTGCCCTGGGGAACCACTATCCTGATGGGTGACTTTCCTTCAGAGCAATCTTTCTGAAAAACCCCAGCTGTTTTTTACTTCATTCCCTTTTCTCCTCACACCTATCTACAATTTCCTCACCAACAATGGCCTCTCGTCTCTAACCTCTCCCCTGTGGGTACCCCTTTCCTCTCCTCCTTCCTAGAACCTGATACAATCACATTGATGAGGTTTGGGCTCTGGGAGCCCCCTTGACCTCTCCTTGAGTCCTTGAGGTACAGGCTCTGGGAACCCCTCTTGGTTTCTGATTAAATTGTTATATTTGATGAGGCATTTGCAAGCCTTACATTGTGGCTGGGCCTAAATCTCTGTTACTAGACTTCCCACCCCTGAGCCTGGCCTCTACTGATACTTACCCTACCATAAGGGGAACAGAGTAAGGTCAGAATATCCCAACCTCAAGACCCTGTTTACCTGGATTCCACCCCTGCTCAGACCCCCTCCCTATTTCTCACCTTTTTATCCTTTGTCCCAGAGGAGAAATTTCTGTGTTTAGATCCCTGCCAATGGGAAGAGGAGCCAGTGGGTGGGTGGGTGCTCCTGCTTTAAGATCTATATAAACTTGCTTTGAGCTGTAGGCCCTTGCACTCCCTTGCCTTTGCCATCTTGGGTGATGCTAGGGGTGTCCTTTCTCATAAGAAAGCAATGAACTCCTTTTTGCCTTTCTTAAGAAAGGTCTCGAGGTGGCCCTGGAGTCAGGAGGGCATGAGTTCCGATCAGGCCTCAGACACTTAATACACACAAATAAAAAAAAACCCTAAAAAAAAAAGTGTGACCTTGGGCAAGTTACTTAAACCCAATTGCCCTCCAAAAAAGCAAAAAAGAAAAGAAAAGTCTCTAAAACTGATTATTTTAAAGGGATCAAAAACACTCCACACAACACCCAATAAGATCTAAGGCAGCAGTACCCCCTCTCTGTGAATGGAACAGAATGGTGGCAAGAATTTAAGAGACTAGAGATGTCTATTCTGTCTCCCCATCCTGACCACATATGGAGCCTCACTGCACATATGGGGCTTCACACACATATACATACATACATATTTGAGATTGTATTTGTATTGTTAATAAATTATGGTAAATGTATAAGTTTGAATAAAATGCAGTTCAGAAAATTTATTTGTGTAGGTTTTATATAGCATGGAATATGGCTATTTTTTAAATAAAAAAGTGGGACATCATTTGAAATCACTGGCTTAAATTTGGAACTATACCATCCCAAAATCACTGAGTAAATCCTTTGATGGAATACTACTAATAGGTATATACCTCAAAGGGATCAAAGAAAGGGAAAAAGAAGTCACATGTACAAAAATATTTAGAACAGTTCTTTTCCCAGAAGCAAAAAGCTAAAAATTGAGGTACCCACCTATGGTATATAAATATAATGTAACATTATTGTGTCATAAGAAATGACTAAGTGGGGGAGACCCAGGATCGGTTCTGGCTTCAGATGCTTGGCACCTGCACAGAATAACTGGCCGTGTAATTTTGAGCAAGTTACTTAACCCCAATCGCTTAAAAAAAAAAAAAAAGAAATGACTAAGTGGAAAGCTTTAAAGGAATCATGGAAGGCCTCTATTAAGTGATACAGAGTAAAATGAGTAAAACAAGGAGAATAATTTATATGATGATAACAACATTATAAAGGAAAACAACTTTGGAAGACTTTAAAACTCTGGGCTACACAAGAACCAACCACCTTTCCACTTGCTGCCAGAGAGGTAATGAACTAAAAAGCAGAATAAGACATAATATTTTAGACAGAACCAATTAGGGACTTCACTGAATTATGCATATTTTAAAGGTTTTATTTTTCTTTTGTTTGAAGGCAGTAGGAAGAGGTGAAAAAGTAAATGTTTAGAGAGGATGGGTGGATAGGTGGATGGATATAGATAATCTTTCATAAAGAAATCACTGGCATAATCTAAACCCGATTCTATCTTCTGAGCCTAAATAGAAAAAAAAAAAAAGAAACCCACCTTTCATTTACTCTGAAGTTTTTCGTCTGATTTTCAGAAACTCATACAACAAGGCTCTTGGCTCTGACTTTTTCAGGGCAGCTAGAAGTAAAAAGTCCAGTTTTCCTAGAGTTTTCCATTTTCTCACTCTGCCAATCACTGGTTGGTTTTCTCCCAATAACTGTCCAAACATTCTCTGTTTCTATTTGAGGGAGAAATTGGCCTTCTGCTCCTGCCCAGTGCTTCTCTACTGGGTTCTTCTAGAGCTAGGGAATAAGGGGATTAGGGTTACACTCTGTGGTAACAAGGAGAAATCCTCTTCTATTCATAAGGTAGTAATTTTTCTCTTCCTGACCACTCCCCCTGTCCAAGATGATACAGTAGAAAGGGCTCTGGAATTTGGAGTCCTGAGACCTGCATTTCAATCTCTCACTACTGGTATAAACTTGGGCAAGTCACTTTGCTCCAATGAACCTCAGTTCCCCTATGATAAATTGAGGGAATTAAGTGGAGCCAGAACTGGGTGACGAGGTGTAAAGATACCCTAATTAGCATCCCAGCATGATATTAATATACATGGTCTTATACATTACTGGTAAAAAAAAAAATACTAGGTCACCATGAGCTAGAAGGCCCCAACCAATGCAACAACCACACCTCACACTTCAGTGCTTGACCCAAATAGAGAATAAAAACAATATTAGTAATTGTTAGAGCCTAGGTCCTAGGACCCTACTACAAAGTTGAAATGATAACCAGTGAATATTATTACTAAACATCATTTTACTTACAAACTCCTAGTAAGTTCCCTGTGCTTTTGTTTTCACTGATGTCTCAGTCTCTATTTTCTTCCTACTCCAATCCATCCTCCATTCAGCTGTCAAATTGATTTTCCTAAACCAAAGGTCATGACATTTTGCTATTGGATGAACTCCAATGGCTCCCTATTACCTTCAGGATCAAGTATGAAATCCTCTGGTAGGCTTTTAAAACCCTTCACAATCTGACCGTTGGCTACTTTGATAGTTTTACTGTTTACTCATTTTCTTCACCAGAGTCTGAGGGTGACACTGGCCTCCTTGCTGGTCCTCTCACAAGACACTCTATATTGCAAACCCAGATATATTCACTGGCCTATAGGGTGGTTCCCCATGCCTATAACTCTCTCCTTTTCTTAACTCTACCTCCTGGCTTCCCTGGCTGCCTTCAAGGCTCAGCTATAAACCCCTACCTCCAGTAAGAAGCCATTATCCACCCCACCCTCATCCCCTTAATGATAGTGACTTTCCTCTGTTGATTATATCCAATTAATCCTATCTATATCTTGTCTGCATGTTGTTTACCCCATTAGAAAGAGCTCCTAGAGAGGACAGTTTTTATTGCCTTTTATTGTATCCCTAATTTTAGATTGGTTCATAGTAAGTGCTTAATAAATGTTTGTTAACTTGACTTTCCCTCCTGTAACACGCACCCCAAGCGTCCTCAGGGTTTGCTGCCAATACAGGTTCTTGGATCTGCTTTGATAAAGGAAAGCAACCCAAAAAGGGTTAACAAGCTTACTTTAATCAGTCAGACATATATCGGTTACCTTATTCAGGGGAAAAGGTCAGCACCCCGAACTTCAAAGTACACAGACAGAATTATCACGACAGAAACAGATCTAGTAGACAGATTTCAAATTGTCCAACCATTACATCCATACCCAGTCAACATCTGGGTTTCAACATCTGGGTTTTTTCAAAGGGGGGGGGCCTCCGGACAACGGCTTCCCAGAATCCATATCAAATCACAGAACACTTCTCAAAGTGAGCCCCCCAAAACAAAGCTACACATCAGGGCTTTTATACCCTTCTCCTGGCTCAGAGAATGTAACAACCTTTTGGACCCACTGGCCAATCAAAAAGTATCTACTGAAAAACAAGCCTCCCACCCCAGGCTCCAGGTGCACTTTAGCCTAGGGGCAGGGAAGATCTTCCAAATCTGCATTCCCATTACACCTCCAGCCCCAGGGACTTTGTAACCTAAACCTCTTCACACCTACTAGGTAGGAAACCTTGCCTTAGGCCATCATCTGTCAAACTGGCCAGGTGGAGCCTGACAGGTAGGTGCACCTTCTTCTCAGGTCTTAAAGTAGCATGCTAGAGCAAGTGTAAAGAGAAGCCACTTGTTCCACATTCCTCAAGGGAGGGAGGGAAAAGGAAATGGCAAACCACCCCAGTATCTTTGCCAGGAAAACCCCAATGGGGTCACAAAGAGTCAACGCAACTGAAAGAACTGAACAACCATATAGACATACTACCTGTTCATGGTGCTGAGCACTGGGGATACAAGAAGAGGCAGAAAACAGTCCCTGCCCTTAAGGAACTTACAAGTCAATGGAGGAGATGGCATGCCAACAAATATATACAAAGAAGACTTTATATAAGATAAATAGAAAATAATTAATAGAGGGGAGACACTGGACTAAGGAAGGTTGGGAAAGGCTTCCTGTCACCGGTACACACATATACACATACATACACACACACACCTCTCTCTCTATCTCAAATGGAATGGCTTCCTAATGCCTCTCTCAAATACAAAGTGCTCTGTTTGGCATTCAAAGCCTCTCACCTAGTCTACTTCTCCAGTCTTCTTCCACCATCATTTATACTCCTCCAACTGGGACCTGGCCTTCTGACTGTTCTAAGAACAATACAATCCATTTCTCATCTCCCAACATTCTCTCTGGCTGTCCCCCACACCTGAAATGCTCCCTTCCTCCACTCTGAAGCCTGACCTCCCAGGCTTTCTTTAAATCTAACTAAATCCCACCTCCTACAGGGAGCCTTCCCCAACCCTTCTTAATTCCAGGGTCTTCCCTTGGATAATTATTTCCTATTTATCTGTATATAGTTTGCTTTGTATATATTTGTTTGAATGGTATCTCTCATTAAATTGGCAGGGACTGTCTTTTGCCTCTTTTTGTATCCCCAAGTGCTTAGTACAAGGCCTGGCCCCTAGTAGAAGCCTAATCAATCTTTATTGATTAACTTTTATAGATGGCCTTTTCAATCAGAATAATGACCTTGGGAGATAGGAGCTACTATTACCACCATTTTACAGATGGGAACACCAAAGCAAACACAAGTTAATTGACTTGCCCAAGGTCACACAGCTAGTAGGTGTCTGAGGCTTGACCTGGACTGAAGCCTTTCTGACTCCAGGACTGACACTCTATCCATTGTGCCATCTTGCTGCCTTTTTTTTTTTTTTAAACACTGGGGCTTTGCCCTAAGGCATTATATTTGTACTTCAGCTGCCTAGAAACACAGCTTAGCTTATAGTTAGCAAGAGTAATGACTTTAGGGGTGGCCAGGTAGCACAGCAAGTAAGAGCACCGGCTCCAGTGTTGAGAAGACCTGGAGATCGAATCCCGGGCTCAGACACTTAGCACCCACCCAGAAACACCTGGCCGTGTAACCTTGAGCAAGTTACTTAACCCCAATTGCTTAGGGGTGGCCAGGTGGCTCAGCGAGTAAGAGCACCGGCTCCAGTGTTGGGACGACCTGGAGATCGAATCCTGGGCTTAGACACTCAGCACCACACCCAGAAATAACTGGCCGTGTAACCTTGAGCAAGTTACTTAACCCGGATTGCTTAAAAAAAAAAAAAAGAGTAATGACTTTAAATGAAAAGCTAAGGAAAGAAGTAAAAGTGGGTATGTTAAAGCTTGGGGTTTTAGGGCTGCCCTAGACCCCAAAATACCAACACATCAGGTCCTGCTGAATGAACTCCACTCAAGCCTTCTCTCAGCCAAAGTAAAACAAAGCTTATTACAGATTCGTTGCAATGAGTAGACATTTATAGAGTCTAAGCATTTGTAACCTTGTATTGACAAGCAGCTGGACCAATCTGACACAGAGTAAATCTGAGCTAGATTAAATCTCAGGACCTTAATGGAGATAAGATGGATCTTATATACAGAAAGACAGTGGGAGGGATCTAGGGGTGGTCTAGAGGAGGGTCTTGAGGAGGAGTCTAAGGAGGGTCTTGATGAGACTGAGGTCAGACTCCAGCAATGACATTAAGGGTGGGACTGGAAATTAAGGGGGTGACCATCAATTGGGGAAGGGCTGAACAAGTTGTGGTATATGCATGTTATGGAATACTATTGTGCTATAAGAAACGAGGAGCAGACGGTCTACATATTTACCTGGAGAGGCTTATACAAACTGATGTTTGAGTGAGAAGAGTAGAACCAGGAGAAATTTGTACACAATTACAGACACAACATATGTGTGATGACAAACATTGATAGACTTGACTCTTCTCAACAATGCAGTGATATAAGTCAATCCCAAAAGACTCATGATAGAGAGAAATATGTGCATCCAGAGAAAGAACTAGAAAGAACTGAGGTTTATATCCAGGTGGAAGCAAAATGCCTGATCTTTTTCCTTCTCTTGTTTGGTTTTATGTCCTCTTTACCATTTTTCATTCCATCTGATACAATCTGTCTTTATAACCTGACTAATTTATAATGTGAAAGTATTTACAGATTCTATACTTGACTATATGCTGCCATGGGTGGAGGAGAGGGAGGGGGACAAAATTGGAAAGAAACTCAAGGAACTATGGAATTGAATTCTGTAAACTAAAAGGTAACAAACAAATTAATTTAAAAAAAAAGACATTAAGGGTGGGAAATCGCTGAAGGCTACCTGGAGATGAGGGACAGAGGAGGGCTAGGCTAGTTTAAGGGTAACAGGTTTGGGTACAGATATTTTGATAGGATCAAGAGTGGGAAGTAGCTGGACTATGGAGGGCTAGGCTAGGTTAAGAATAACAGAGATTTGGGCCTAGCTGTAATGAAAGGCTATGGCCTTAGGCAAATGTCTCATCAAGTGGGAAGATTTAAGGGGGGTTCCAGGATCCTAAACCCCATCAGGTGCTTACTGATTGGAGAATTTATAATAAACCTTGGTATATAGAAGAAATGGAATGGTATGGTGCAGTAAGAAATTATAAATGCGAGGAATTAATAGAAATAAGGATGAGCCAATACAGAGTAAAGCAGGAACCAGAATAATTTCCACAGTGACTACAATAATGTGAATGAAAGAACACAAAAAACCACCAATCATGGTCCTAGAGAACAGATTAAGAAATAAATCTCCCTCTTAGCCTGGGGAAGTGGAGAGAGACTGGGGGAGGGGGTGGGGCAGAAGGTAGTCAGCAAGCCTTTTATTAAGTTTGTACCAGGCATTGGGATCCATCACTGAGGATACAAAGAAAGGTAAAAAAAAAACCAAAAACCCAAAGCAAAACCCCAGGTCCCTGCTCTCAGGGACCTCACAGACTAATGGAGGAGACAACACACACACACGGCTGCTTGCAAATAGGATGCAGACAGTGTACAGAGGAGGTCATCTCCAAGGGAAGGCACCAGCAGGGACATTCCTCTTCAAAGGCAATTCCTATACCACTTCTTTTTGCTTCACCATTTTTCTTCATTAAAACAGAGGCTTCAATTCCATGTGGGGGAAGGGGTGGAGTGAGGAAGAGGAAGGTTTGTTCTAGAAATCCATTGTGATATAAAACAAATGATACCGTGTTTCCCCGATAATAAGACACTGTCTTATTAATTTTTTTGGACAGAAAAAAACCAGAGGGCTTATTTTCAGGGGAGGGCTTATTTTAATGAATATTGACAGCAATTTTAATAAACAGGTAAATGTGAACAAAAAAATGTACCTTTATTCAATAAGCAAATCACTGGGGAAGAACAGGATGATGCGCTCACTGCTGCAGCTCTGATTGGATGCAGCTTGGAGCGCGGCGTGTGTTTCGGGGGGGGGGGGGGGGGACGGTGCATACAGAGGGTACCGTAATGTAGCGTGTAGCGCAGGGGATCACCTTCACTACAGTAGCAATCTCAATAGGGCTTATTTTCGGGGGAGGGCTTATTTTAGAGGAATCTTACGCAGTAAGGGGAGGGCTTATTTTCGGGATAGGTCTTATTATCGGGGAAACACGGTACCAATAAAGCTTATTAAAAGTAAATAATGGGGGCAGCTGGGTGGCACAGTGAATAGAGCACCTGCCCTGGAGTCAGGAAGACCTGAGTTAAAATCCAACCTCAGACACTTAACACAAAAACTAGCTGTGTGACCTTGGGCAAGTCACAACCTCAACTGCCCTCCAAAAAGCAAAAAAAAAAAAAGTAAATAATGAAAATAGGGAATGGTCCAGTGAATTTTGCTAGAGAAAACTCCCTCTACAAATGCAGGTTGGCACCTTCTCTGCAATTTATAGTCTTAGGGAGCTGCCTAGAGCCCCCTCAAGGGGCCAGAAAATGTGTTCCTCGATCTGAGGCCAGCTGTCAACCCATTAAACAACTTTGCCCAAATAAACAAATGGGTGAATAATGGATGAATAAATATGTAAATAAGAAATATAAACTAGAAAGCTACTAGAAGACAGTCCTTTTCTCCCCAAAGAGAAGAGTTCCTTTTCTCCCCAGTTCTCCCCAACCCAGCCCTCCTCTCTCTTTTCCTCCGCTCCTCCCTTTCCCCTCCCCCATGTCTTTGTTTCTCTTCTCTCCCCTCCCCTCCCCACCCCTTTCCTTCCTCCATTCCTCCTCTCCTCTCCTTTCCTCTCCTCTCTCTTTTATTCTCTTTTCTTCTCTCTCCTTCTTCTCCCCTCTCCAGTCCCCTCTCAGAAGCTTCCCTAGCTGCACCTGGATTGCTGGTGTCCTCAGGGTCTCTTTCTCTCTCTCAATGAGACATGTATAATCTGCCAGACTCCCCTCTCCTGAGACAGCTTGCTTTGCGCTACTTATTCCTGGAATGGTTGGTAGTATTTGCCTTGTTCAGCACATTTCCTAGTAACAGTTCTGATTTTAGACTAGAATCTAACAGCTAGATGAACTCTAAAGTCCCTTCCAACTCTATAATGCTTTGAAGCAGGGTTTGACATTAGCATACTATTGACAAAATATAGCCATTAACACTGCATGGCTGAAGTCTTTTTTAAAATTGGTTTTTATTGATGTCTGCTTCTTACATCATCATAGTAATCCCAAGTATCCTCCCTCTCCCCATAGTCATCTCATATCATATAACAAAAATTTTTTTTTTTTGCTTTTTGGAGGGCAATTGGGGTTAAGTGACTTGCCCAAGATCACACAGCTAGTTTTTGTGTTGTGTCTGAAGCTGGATTTGAACTCAGGTCCTCCTGACTCCAGGGCCGGTGCTCTATTCACTGTGCCACCTAGCTGCCCCAAAAGTATTTTTTTTAAGTCTCAGACTTTCTTATAGTTTTATAGTCTAGCCTCTAGATATAAATTGATTCTTAAAAGTGGTTAAACCTTTTTTCTGACTATAATTTTTAATATAGCTTAACAAAACTATGTGTATTTTAAAACTTATAGAATGGTTAGTCCACAGAATGTATGCTTAATTTGGCCAGAAAGAGAAAAGACTGAAATATGATTGAGAGCCTGATGTTTTATTATTCTACGCAAATATTATGAGGAAGAGAATAATGAAGGGACATCCAAAGTAAGAAAATAAAGGTAGATATTATAATGATCCACGGGGAAAGGTGGGAAGCTGCCTGGAGTCCTTTGAAATGGGTTGGTGATTGGGGGTTGGAGACACAGGGAACCTGTGGAGAAATGGGCTTTTTGAAATCCAGGAAGGGAAGAAGGATGGAGAACTGGACAGAGAGCTGGGCATAACCCAGAAAACTAAGATACCTCTGTGTTTAAAGAAGCAAGGAGGTAATCTGACACTGTTTATGAATCTCATTACACATATCTGCCTACACATTATCTCATGCACCTATCCCCCTTTCGCTACTTTTCCTTCATTACTTCTTGCCTGAATTATTGACATAGTCACCTATTTTGGCTTCCTGCCTCAAGTCTCTCCTCAAGCCAATCTATCCTCCTCCTAAATGCTACAGTGATTTTCTTTTTTTGCTTTTTGGAGGGCAACTGGGGTTAAGTGACTTGCCCAAGGTCACACGGCTAGTAAATGTTAAGTGTCTGAGGCCAGATATCAACTCAGGTTCTCCAGACTTCAGGGCCGGTGCTCTACTCACTGCACCACCTACTACACCCAACAGTGATTTTCTTAACACACAAATATGAACATGTCATGTCTCTACTTAATGAATTCTAGTGATTCCCTAGAGCTTTTAGAATTAAAGAAATAATAACTCTTCTATATGGCTTTTAAGCCCCCTACAACCTACCTTTCTAAGCTTTTCTAATTTTTAACAACTTTTTTTTTTTTTTGCTTTTTGGAGGGCAATTGGGGTTAAGTGACTTGCCCAGGGTCAAACAACTAGTTCGACAGCTAGTGCTAAGTGTCTGAGGCCAGATTTGAACTTAGGTCCTCCTGACTCCAGGGCCAGTGCTCTATTCATTGCACCACCTAGCCGCCCCAATTTAACAACTTTTGATACATTACTCCCCTCCCTGAATGATGCAGTCCAAGTAGACACCATCTCCCATTTCTGTACCTTTACACTAGCTGTCCCCTGTTCCTGGAATGCACTCTCTCCTCACTTCTCTCTTAGAATCCATTTCTTCCTTCAAGAGGGAATAGAGAAGGGAATAATCATGAGATAGCATCAACTATGTGCCAGGTACTTTGCTAAGCATTTTACAGATGTTATCTTATTTGATCCTCAGAACAACCCTGGAAGGTAGGTGCTATTATTACCCCCATTTTCCATATGAGGAAACTGAGGCAAACAGAGGTTCAGCACCTAGGGTCACACAGCTAGTAAGTGTCTGAGGCTGGATTTTAATTCAAGTCTGTCTTCCTGACCCCAGGCTCATGGTTTTATTCATTATAGTATCTAACTATGGTTAAGCTCAGTTAAAGTACAACCTAAGTGAAGCTTTTCTTCACTCTCTGACTACTAGTATCTCAGTTCATTCATTGTATTTATTTGGTACATACTTACAGCAGTTGTTTTTGTCCTGTGTTTCTTGAAGAGAACCATGACTTCAGGAAGGTGATGACATGACTTTCAAGTGAATTGTACTTAAGCTAGGGAGGGCTGTACAAAGCCACCAGCCTCACTTTCTCCTCTGAATTCATCTGGATCTAGTGGCAAGATATAGATCAGATGGCTTTCACTTATGAGAGAGATGAATTGAAGTATGTAACAGCAACCACACTGGCATACCCAGGATGGCTGCTAGCACAGGTTCTTAGATCTGCTTTACAAAGAAAGATAGCTATTAAGGGGTCAACAATCTTTTTAAATTACATTCACTAATTCAGCTGAAAAGTCAGCACCCTGAACTTCAAAGAAAATACAAACAGAAAATACAAGTAGAGAAATAAAGACCAACAGACAGGGCTTTTAACTATCTGAGAAATTAGCACAAAGCAACAGACAGATCCAACTGTCTGACCAAGGCAATACATATATAGTTACTAGAGAGAGAAGCACCAACATTTGAGTTTTTCAAAGGTGTGTGTGTGGGGGTGCTCCTTAATGCCTACCCAGAGTCAAATCACATGAACACTCTTCCAATGAGTCAGCCCCAAAGCAAAATGCTAACCTCAGAGTATATATACCCTTTTTAGAGCCAGAGGGTATCACAACCCTCTGGACTCAGTACCTAATTAAAAATTAACAAAAGGTGTGAAAGCCTTCCTACAAGCAAACCTCCCCTAAGCAAGGTTCCCTTAATGGCTGCATGTGAGGCCTATTAACGGGTAGGGCAGATCTTACATTCCATTAACATTACAGAGTACAACCCCATTAGAGTAACATATACACCTGTTGTATCCCCTTTGATAGAATGTAAGTTTATTTTTCTTAATAAATCAACATTTTTATTTTTCAACATTCACTTTTGTAAGTTTTAAATTTTTTCCACTTTCCTACTCTCACCCCTCCCCAAGACATGCCATCTGATATAGGCTCTACATATACATTCTCAATGAACATATTTTCACATTAGTCATGCTGTATAGAAGAATTAGAATGAATGGGAGGAACCATGATAAAGAAAAAACAAAACAAAAAAGGAGAGCAAATAGTATGCTTCTATCTGCATTCAGACTCCATATTTCTTTCTCTGGATGTGGATGGTGTTTTCCATTATGAGTCATTTGGAGTTATTTCAGGTCCTTGCATTGCTGAAATGAGCTAAGTCTATCAAAGTCAGTCATTGTACAATGTTACTGTCACTGTGCACATTGTTCTCTTGGTTTTGCTCATTTCACATCGCATCAGTTCATATAAGTCTTTCCAGGTGTTTCTGAAGTGTGCTTGCTCACCACTTCATATAGCACAACAGTATTCCATTACATTCATATACCACATCTTGTTCAGCCATTCCCCAATTGATGGGCATCCCCTCAACTTCCAGTTCTTTGCCACCTCAAAAAGAGTTGCTATAAATATTTTTGTACATGGGGGTCCTTTTCCCAATTTTTTTAAAGCAATCGGGGTTAAGCAACTTGCTCAAGGTTACATGGCCATTATTTCTGGGTATGGTGCTAAGTGTCTGAGCCCGGATTTGATCCCCAGGTCTTCCCGACACTGGGGCCGGTGCTCTTTACTCGATGAGCCACCTGGCCGCCCCTAACCTTTTCCCATTTTTATGATCTCTTTGGGATACAGCCCTAGAAGTGGTATTGCTAGTTAAAGGGTATGCACATTTTTAGAGCCCTTTGGGCATAGTTCCAAATTTCTCTCCAGAATGGTTGCATCAGTTCACAACTCTACCAACAATGAATTAGCGTTCCAATTTCCCACATCTTCTCCAAAATTTATAATTTTCCTGTTTTGTCATGTTAGCCAATATGATAGGTGTGATGTAGTACCTAAGAGTTGTTTTGATTTGCATTTCTCTAGTCAATAGTGATTTGGAGCATTTTTTCTTGTGACTATAAATAATTAGAATTTAAGTCTCAAAGATAGAAACTGTTTCATTTTTATCTTTGTGTATGCAGCATCCTATGCTTAATAAATACCTGTTGGCTGACTGAATGATTGATGGATACCTTCCCCTTAAAATTCAGTTAAAGTCATTAGTAACATTATAGATTACTAGGATCATAGGAACATTATGATCTATTACATAGAGCTGTAAGGTCTCTCACAGGTTACCTAATCGAATTCTTTCCTTTCACAAATGGGGAAACTGAGGCTCAGGGGCAGCTAGGTGGTACAGTTGATAGAGCACCAATCCTGGAGTTAGGAGGACCTGAGTTTAAAACTGACCTCAGACTCTAGCTGTGTGACCTTGGGCAAGTCACCTAATCCAACTGCCTCCAACAATTAAAAAAAGAAAGAAAGAAAGCAACTGAGGTCCCGGGAGATTAAATATTTTGTCCAAGGTCACACAGATAGTAACTTTGAGAGACAAAACTTGAGCTGAACCCCTTACCTCTGACTTCAGATACTTTTTTAACTATGCCAGCTACCAGGCATAACTTTAAGAAACATCTATCTAAATTCAAAAGAATGGCTTGGGTAAACTTTGTTCCTTATTTCTGTGCTTCTATGATTCTATTATGATTCACAAAATTCTTTACTGTCACCTTTATTAAGTATTCTATATATCAATCCCACAGGATAATGTTCTTCCCATTTTATGGCTGAGAAAAATGAGGTACATTAAATAACCTGTTCAAGGTCACACAGTTCAAACTGTAACTGGAATTCATAGGTCCTGAACAGATGAGTGTTCCTGTCCCACAGCGTGCCTTTGCTGGTACAAAATGCCACATACCTTCCTGTTTATTGAACATTTATGGGGATTGAACAATGTGCTCCATGGTACTATCTAAATAATAACACTGGATTCTCAAGGAAATTATTTTCTTTCCATATTGTTACCTGCAGATATGCTAAATGAAATATTAGGCAATATCCCAAAGGACAGGGGAATGCTTTGCAAGAGGCAGAGATTCCAAAGTCCTTTGATTCCATTGACAGGTTGATGAAAGGAAATGTGAGCTAGGGTCCATTTCTCATCTTACTCTATACTCTATAGAGCTCATCTGAGCATAGAGAACCTACCAATATCAAAAGGAGTTCTACTCTCTGTATGAACTCTATGGATCCTTTTTAAAGTCTCCCAAACTAAGAATGTTTTCTTGGTGTTTTAATACAAATCTCCCAGAGACATTAAATGTTAACATGGAAGCATGAGCGTACAATTTAAGGACTCTCAAGAAGTATTGAAAGGACAATTTACTGAACTCCATTTTCAAGCCTGCTCCTTTTGCTAATTGTTATAATTACATTGTGGCCTCTGGTCTCCTGAGCAAGCAGAAGGAATAGGTGAGGACCAGGTAAAACACATCAGGTGGGTTAAGAAGTAGGTAGAGGAAAACAGGAGCATCACTGTCAGGGCAGACAGGGTAGCATGGTGCTTGATGAGGTAGGACATAAGGGTTGTTGATTATCTCTACTCCAAGGAGAGATCAATCAATCAATAAACACTTATTATGTACCTACTGTGATGTGCCAGGGACTCTGCTAGATAAACATGAAATGGACCTTGCTCTAAAGAAGATTGCAATCTATTGGAGGAGATGAGTGTATATAAACATATATGTATGCATATATGTACATGTGCACATGGGATATATTAAAAATAAATACAAAATAGTTTGGAGCAGAAGAGTTCTAGCAACTAGGAGGATTAGGAAGGATTTCACATGGAAAGTGGTATTTGAGTCTTTTCTGTTTTTTTTTTCTTTTGGAGGTATTTGGGATTAAAAGACTTGCCCAGGGTCACACAGCTAGTGTCTGAGGTTAGATTTAAACCAAGGTCCTCCTGACGACAGGGCCAGTATTCTATCTACTGTGTCACCTAGCTACTCCTTGAGTTCAATCTTGAAGAAAGTGAGGGATTCTCTGAGGTGGAGGTGATGAAGGGAATTAATTATTCATTCCAGGTGTGGTGAACAGCCAATGGAAAGGCACAGAGACCTATAGACGGTGAGCTCCTTGAGAGTAGGGGGTCGTGTTTTTGCTTTACATTTTATCCCCAATGCTTAGCATATAAGAAGCATTTAATAAATGTTTGTGGCCTGAATGATGGAAAGGGAGATGGAGTGCCATGCCTGAAGGACAGCAAGAGGGCCTGTTTGGCTGCATTGTGGGGTTTGGGAAAGGAAGTAATGCATTATGGGGCTCAAGCTGTTAAGGATTTTAAAAGGAAAACAAGAGTTTATATTTAATCCTAGAGGTGAGAGGGCAACTAAGTGGTGCCATGGATAGAGCACTGGGCCTAGACTCAGGAGGATCTGAGTTCAAATCCAGCCTCAGACATTTGTTGTAACCCTGGGCAAGTCACTTTAAAACCTGTTTGACTCAGTTTTTCATTTGTAAAATAAGCTGGAGAAGGAAATGGCAAACCACTCCAGTATCTTTGCAAAGAAAACCCCAAATGGGGACACAGAGTTGGACACAGACACACCTGAACAACAAAAACTTCTCAAGAAGGCCAGTGGAGTATATGTAAGTAGGGGACTGACAAAGCCAGACCCGCATTTAAGAAAAATTATTGGGGTTAGAAACAATGACTATATCTATTATTCTAAATATAACTCTTAAAATTGAATTTTAATTGAATAAAATTAAAAATAGTTCTTGAACCTGAGCCAAAATTATAAACATTTTTCTCATTTATAGTACTATTAAATCTGCAAAGTGGAATAGGATCACATACACTTGCTCATCATTTTAAGTTTTATTGTTGCCTTTTGTTTTTACAGAACAATTTCTCCCTTAACACTCCTTTCAATTGAATCCTTATACTAAAGAAAAACATCTAAACAAAGCTATCTAATAGCAATCAAGTCTGAAAGTGTCTAACATATTCCATATCCATAACCTCTCCCTCTTCTGAGAGGTTACCATGTTTTCTTATAAGTGCTCCAAAACTAATACTGTTCATTATAGGTTCTTGTGCCCTCATTAGATTGCAAATTCCTCAAGGGCTAGGACTGGGGTTTTTTTTTGCCTCTTTTTGTATCCCCAAAGTTTAGCAAAGTGCCTGGCACATAGTAGGTGCTTAATAAATACATATTGAAATGAATTGTATCTCTTCTTATAAATGCATGCCAACAGGCTACAGTATCTGAATGAGTGTCTGTCTCAAGGATATCTCATGACATTTGTGGGATTCTAATCAAGGTTTTCAATCTTCATCTTACATTCTCAAGTGCTGCTACTGAAAAAAATAGGTTCAAGAAAATGTAAAACTTGGTTTTGGTGGCTGAGAAAGGCTATCAGTGCAGAGTCTTATAAATAATAGGTGTTCAATGGAGCTTTGTTTTATGAATTAATAAATAATCCCTTAAATCATCTGGACATTGCATGAAAGAGCAGTTTTAGGATCCTGACATGCAAGCTTCCACAGTATGCATTGCTACCAGTAGTCAAAGTTAACACAGCTAAGGTGATTGCTATCTGAGTGGGGATGGCTGAAAAGACCAAAGCATGGTTCTTTCCACATACAAAAAGAGTCTCTTGGTTACCATAAATTTGACTGTGGTTCACCACCACCCCTGAAGATGAATCACTTTGCCTGTAACTGGTGGTCAAAGTGCAGCCTTAACTAGCAAGGGACTTTCCCTTTTTCTAAATTGGTGGTGTTTTTCTTGTTTACATTTGTATTCTTTATATTTTCATGAAACAAATCTTTCTCCATAATTTAAAATATTTTGTCTTTTATTTCTCTTTGATCTGCACAATGAGGTTATGCATATAAAAGCTTTATAAACCTTAATTAGCTATATAAATACTTATTATCGTTATTAACATTATTATTATTTGCAGAGTTTAATCTTCTAGAATCATAAATGTCCTTCCAAAGACTTTTCAGAGTCACAGTGAAAAACACATACACCATACATGTTCTCTTAACTTCTCTGAGACTTGGTTTCTTCATTTATAAAACAAGGTCATTATTGAATTTTGTGATTCCGTGAGATTGTGTCCTGTACCTTTTTTCTTGACATTCTAAGGGAAAAGGAACAAGCTAATATCTTCCTATATTCCAATAATTCTATCTGAAGTCAAAAGAACAGAGGGAAAGTTATTTTTAATAAGACTTTACTATTAGATAGTATTTTCCCTTATAAAACCTCAAAGCCCTGAATGCAATAAAACAGCAAGTTAAAAGTAACTGGAATCCCATCCTAAATCTTATAGACAAGTTAAACCAATTAAATGAATCACATTTTTTAAAAGATAGATTTTAAAATAATTTGGAAATTTTGCCTGCTAGGCATTCAGATGAGGACTGAATTACATGTAGAGAAATGCCTAATATGTCACCAGAAATTCATTGAGAACATTTAGATTCTTTACTGGTACTCCTGTGTTTTTGCTGGCATACTTCAAAAAAAGAAGTAGTTTTTAAATTTAAATTATATATTAAAATATGTGAAGAAGTATGATTTAAAAGTACTTGGGGCATTTGTACAATTTCTGGTTATGCCCACATATATTAGCTTTTGTAAAATGTATCATCTGAGCTATTAGCAATTGTTCACAAATTCTAATGCTCCATTAAAATGCTCATAAAACAATATTTTAGAGGATATGCATTTTTATGAATACATAACAGAAAAAAGAAAGCTAAAGAGAGAAAAACGAGACCCTTAACATAGAAGAGACATAAAATTAATGATAACTTTTAAGCACTTGAGTTTATGCATGTGCTTTAAAAAATATGACTGACAAAAAGGAAGGGAAAATGTGGCCTTTAAAAATAATGAGAACATTGGTAAAAAAAAATGTTGCTTAAGATTAAAAAAAACTGTTAAGTAAACGGGAAAAATGATGAAATATAAAGTTTAAAGGGAATTTGCCAAATGGTTATAGAAACCCTTCAGCCTTCTTTTAGAAAATTATGAAGCACTGTTGTTTCATGTGGGTGTTGTTTCCCCAGATAAGTTACAAACTCCTTAAATGCAGAACTATCCATGAAAACCATGTCTGTTCCTTCATATGATAGAATAGCTTCATTTGGGTGACAAGATTCCTCAGTAATAAAAAGGAAGGAATCTATGTTAAGATGTTCTATTCAAAGGCTAAACAAATCACAGTATATGAATGTAAGGGAATACATAAGAAACCATGAACGTAGTGAATAAAGAGCAACATGGAAAGACTTATATAAACTAAGGCAAAGTAATGTAAGCTGAACCAGGAAAATGATATTCAGAATGACTTCAATAATACAAATGGAAAGAAAAATAACAAAATGAGACTGAATGCCGTGTAATTATAATGACCCACTATCACTATAATTATAAGGGAGAGTTGGGAAAATGCAACTGCTTTCCCTCTTTATAGAAGTGGGGAGCTATGGGTATATAATATTACTTATACTGTCAGATACAAATGATGTGTTGGCTGGTTTTGCTGAACCTTTTAAAAGATCTATTTAAATCTTTGTCACAAGAAATGGATAGTTGGCTAGGGGAAGGGTTCAATGTGTTCAGAAAAGAATGGTTAGGACAAAAGGTTAGGACAGACACAGCTCAAACTGGCTTTGGAGAACCAGTTGTTAAATTTTCATTGTGATCATTTATGCAGCCACACTACAAATTGAGACTTGATTCCTTGTGCTGTTGGTTGCCTTGGTTAAAGAAAGTGATGGAGGAAATTGTTAATAATGCAGATTAAATTTAAAAGTGTGGTGAGACTTTTCAGCAATTAAACATTTACCATTACACCACTGGCTCAGGACCACAAAGCCAGAATCAGTTTTGAATATCAGCTAAAATCTTGTGAGCCTAGCTTTTATAATGGTAATGGTAATTTGAATATCTTCCCTGCTTTGAAAATAAACTCTGCTCCCTAGTAGGCTGAATGTAATCATATGGAGCCTGTGGTGGGAGGAGTTTGCTGAAAGATGGAGCAGAGCCCACAGGAAGCTGGGAGTCAGAGCTAGCTAGACTGGGAGGAGGAGAGGATTTATCCCAGGGAGTCAGTCAGGCTTGTGAGTAAATATTGGTTTGTGGGAAGGCTAAAGAATGGTGTGACTCTCTGTGCTGTTGTGCCTTATTAACTTCTTTGCTACTATGATGTTATCGACTTACTGGTTTGGGGATTTGGTTTTCTGGTGTCTGAATAAATGTTTTGTTTCTGTCTTCCATATGGAGAGTCTGTTATATTTTATGAATAAGTCCTATGTGGGTATATTTATAGTGATTGTGAGAGCTGTGAATATTGCATTGGTGCTACAGCTTTAGTAGTAGAAGATTTAGTAAAAATGACTTGCCTAAAATCATACTAATAATAAGTAGAACCTAGATATGACCCTAGGTCATCTGTTTCTAAATGTAATGTTAGCTTAGCATAGCACATAGGTTGGTCATTTGACCAAAAGAATCCTTTTTCTAAAGTAGTTAGAAAAACACATTTGCTATAAAACTTCATATATTTAGTATTTTGGAAAAAAAAATAATGGGAGTACCAGAATTTGTTCTAGTCATGAGAGATGATGATGTGCTTCTCAGACTTTTCTTCCCCTGCCAAGAAAGGAAGGAAGAAAGAAAGGAAATGAATTTAAGAATCTGGGGAAACCTTCTAAGAGTAAGGCTTGAATCTGAGTAAATGAGAGCAAATAGCTATAAAAAAAATAGACTGAGACAAGTAAACTATAACAACTGTAACTTATTCAGGGTTCAGTTCTCTATCCTGATGACAATGAAATTTCTGACTGCCTCACAAAAATAATTAAATTTTTCACCTCAGGAATAGTGCCATTCACATTTACCTTAATGAAAATATTCATCCTTAATGGTCTCTTTAAAATAAATAATCGTTAAAGTACTTTTGGTTAATATTTAACCAACTTTTTTTTCTTACTCAAAATGACAACAGACTAACAGGACAATTGGTTTTGTCATTATTAGATCGCATCAAGACCCTTCAAAGGGTGTGACTTGTCAGGCAAGCAGCTCCTTCTGCTAAGCCTTAAGGCAGACTCATCACAAGCTGCTCCCTATAGTATGATTTGCACCTATGCTGAGACTCATGAAGTGCCCTTCAAGAATACACACAGCACAGTGCCCTCCTACATACCACCGGGTAATGGCTGGTACTGACAGGATCCATGGGTACACATTAGAGGAAAAACATCAAGGAATTCCAAATCATCACTGCCCAGACACCTTGTTATAAGGAGCACCTGCCTCCCCTCCTCTCTTTTCATGCTTAATTTGCAGCTACGAGTTGCTGGACCTGGAGTCAAGAAGACCTGAGATCAAATCTACCCTCTGACACTTAACTAGTTTTGTGATCCTGGGCAAGTTACTTAACTGCTGTCTGCATCAGTTTCCTCAACTTGGGGATAATAAAGTTAACATTTTCCTCTTAGAGTTGTAAGGATCAAATAAGATAGTAAATACTATAGTAAAGCACTTAGCCCAGTTCCTGGTACATCACGGGTGCTTATTAAATACTTATTTCCCTTCCTTCCTCCAGTTGCCCTATATTTGCAGTATGGTGACAACTAACAATGGAGCAATGGTTATACTGCTTTTCAGGATATATATTGCCCTATCATGCATAGGTGGGAATGCCACCTTTCTAGTCCAAAGGCCCATACTTAACTACATTCCCACCCTAAGGTTCCATTTTGCTACTTTTCCTGTTACATTAGCATACAATCCTCCTAAGGTACTTCCTAAGCCATGAAATTATCTAATAAGTATCATGTTCCCAGGTTCTGAATTCTGGGCCATGCTTTTTCTAATCTATCAGGTAGTGCCACATTTCTCTCTCTTTTTAGAAAGGTCTCAGAGGTCATGGACTTTGTACATTTCAGAAACAGACTCAAATGTGAATGTTTATTCCCAATAAAATCACAAAACCTCTGGGGAACACCTTAGTTTGAGGTAGGAAATATACAATACAGGATTAGCCTTCTAGGTCCTGATGCATGGCACACAGTAGGTATTTCATAAATCTATATTGATTGATTGACTGATTGAGCAGTCTCATCTGATGGGTGACAAGGCTTTGTCAGTGAGTAATAACAGACTTGGATATTGATCAGCTAAGGCTTGGGAAGATAAATGTGTAATGGTCTTGTTAGATAGGGTTTTTTGTCACTAATGGAGTCTCTCTCTAACCTTTTCCAGTTTTCATAAAAGTAACCATTCTTGCTGAGCTCACCAGATTCCAGCTTGAAGACATCTCTCACCTGACCATGTGGAAGGCAGACTCTGGGTCATCCACCATGAAGAGGTGCAGGGTATCATCCTAGGCAACTTAATGGAGCATAATATATAACATTTTGTTTAGCAAATTCTACCACATTGCAAGTATTGAACCTAGTGCTGTTGCAAGTGTGCTGTGTAGTAGTTTATTAATTATTTTATATCCTGATTAGCTCATTCCACATGGCTATTAACCTATAGGTAATAGATTGTAATCATTAGGAAGTGGTTGTCTAACCTTCTCTGCAGATCCCTGAAGAAAGTGGAAAACTGCAGTCAGATCTGAGACCATCTGTAGTCAAGAGTCCATAAAGATCAGTCGATGAATAAACAATGCTATGTGCCACAGTGTCTAAGGTGTGGGAATTAGTTGCCTTAAAAAGCAAAAAAATCCTTAAAAAGAGGTCTATCCTCAAAAGACTAGTGGTGTTCCCTTGAGGTGGGGGCAAATCCATTATAAAATCTAAACCCCCATGATATCAGGAAATGTGGGGGTCAGTTGATTTGGAGGCATATATATCTGTGTTTTGCATGTTCTTGATGTGTAATCATATTACTAAAGATAAACCATGTAATTAATTTTTTAAAAATAACACATTTTCCCAAACCTAATATGAGATTGTATAATATATTGTCTTTTCAGTTGCAATAAAAATTACTGAGTTGTACCAGCTAAAGAAAAAAAAAAACAAATAGCCAACAGAGGCAGGAGCCCCCAGGAGCTTTTCTAGGACCTCTTAATAAAGTGATACCAGTCACCTTTCAGTTCTTCTTTTTTCTTAATTTCACTATATATTACCCAATTACATGTACATTTTTAAAAATATTCATTCTGGAAAATCTTGAGTTCCAAATTCTCTCCCTCCCTTCTGTCCCTTGCCCACCCATTGAGAAAGCAAGCCATATGATATTGATTATACATGTGAAATCATGAAAAACATAACCCTTCAGTTCTTTATGCTAGATTGTGCCCACTCTAGTTACCAAGATCAGATCAGAGTCTTTGTTCTGACTTCTTCAGGTATCCTGACAGCAGAATCTTCTAACTTTACCTGGAAGATTGAAGTAACTGAGTTTCCCTGTCTCCCTGTTGTATAGCTTTAGATATTCCTGATGTGAAGTAGAGGCTTCCTCATCTTCCTTTTTCCCTCTTCCCCTTCTGGAGCTCTACCTCCAGATTCTGTGGCAGATCATCTATTAGTAAATGATGTCTCAGAGGAAAGAATGAAAAAAGAGAACTTATACATAGCATCTCAGTAAAATGCCAGATTCCTAAAAGTATATCAGGGTTCTACAATCTTCTGGGACCATTAGAGGGTGGGTTGCCTATTCCAGCTAGATTTATAGGGCTAGTTTGAAGACTAATAGCTCCCAGTCAGACTGAAAGGTGTGTTGATCAATTAGTCAACAAACATTTACATTTACTTAGTATTATGTTTATGTACTATGCACTAGGCATTATACTAAGCACTAGGAATACAAATACAAGTAGAAAGACTGTCCCTGTCCTCAAGGAACATACCTGGAAAATAAAACATAAAAAGGAAGTTGAAATGGGGGAGGAGACAAAGATACTGGGGAAGGGTACAGGAAGTCCAGAGTGACACTTGAAGAGTGATCAGTGACTGACATCGGATCCCTCCTTAAATAGTGGTCCAGAGTGTAACTCATTAAGTCATCAGTAGGAACTCTTCCTTACCAGAGAGGTCCTGTGTCCAGACAGTTCCAATTGCTTACCTAGAAGCAATATTCAATGGGTTGCCCAGCCCGGTCAACCTCCACAACAACTCTTTCATTTATTCCCTTCTTTCCATTCAAATGTCCACTGTCCAAGGATTCAAGCCTTTATCAGCTCTCATCTGAACTATTTTAACATCCTCTTTCTTGGTCCACCAGTATCTAGTCTCTATCCCTTCAGACCCCTTTTTGACACAGTGGCCAAAAGAATTGAGCCCTAGGGCACAGATTTGATTTTGCCACTCCCCTACTCAAAGCCTGCCCTTCTCCACCCTTATTGCCTCAAGGATTAAAAAAATAAATCTTTAGACTGATATTTATTGGCCCTCTATATCCACGCTCCAAACTAACTTTACAAAAGTCTTATTTGTCATTATTGCTTTTGTCATACAATCCAGTCAAACCAGACCACTACTTATTTCTTTTTTTGCTTTTTTGGAGGGCAATTGGGGTTAAGTGACTTGCCCAAGGTCACATGGCTAGTTTTTGTGTTAACTGTCTGAGGCTGGATTTGAACTCAGGTCCTCCTGACTCCAGGGCTAGTTCTCTATTCATTGCACCACCTAGCTGCCCCCTACTCAAATTTTTCTAGCCCAGTTTGGTTGGCTAGCTTCTGCCTCTTTCACTGCCTCCTTTACATAATACATATCTATATAAATGCCATATCACTCAATAGAATGTAAGCTCCTGGAGGTTGGGAACTGTTTGGTTTCAGTCTTTTGTTTTTCTACAAATCCAACTTCCTCCATTCAAGATATTAGATTCAGGAAATGTGGCCCTAGAGCCTCTGAGATACTGTTATCTAAGAGGTGAGGTGGGGCAGGAGTTAGTTGGTCAATCAGAGTACAGAATAAACTAATGTGAATATTCTGAATATGCTCTAACCTGGGGACTAAAGACTTCTCTTCACTCTACAATCTATCCTCAAGTCTTCCTGAAAATGGAAAAGGGTGGACTTTTATTTTCCTAAATACCTATGATAATCATTGAATTCTCCTGGAAATTTAAGGAAACATCCTCTTTCTCAATGAGTAGGTATGGCCCAGTAGTAGGGAAGTAACCAAAGTTGGACCAGAGCTTATATTGCTCATCTAGTTAACCAAGGAATTCTCCTGCCCAACCCCAATACAAAGTTAAAGCAGCTGTCATCCTCTTTTGTAGTTCAACTGTAAAAGCTAATCATTTATTTAGGTCAAAGATTCTTAAGGAGGGTCTATGAACTTTTTTTTCTTTGATAACTATTTGTTTCCTTTATAATTCTGTATATTTTATTTGGGGCACTAAAACATTCTTAGAAGTGGTTGATAGGCTTCAGCAGACTCCCAACGGGGTCCATTATACAAAAAAAAGGCTAAGAAGAGCCTTGGGTTTAACTTTTCTTCCATGAGCAGCAACAAACATAACTATTAGCTGTTTGCGCTGTCCTAGTATAAACATAAGTAGTAAAGCAAAATTGAAATCAAAGCTTCTTGTCTAAACAAGATGGGAATACTGGTGACAGAAGACAAGAGAACTATATGCAAACTCCTTTAAATTCAACAATGTTCCTATATACCAAAATGAGAAGCCTGGATTACTCACTGGTCTATACATGTAGAGAGTAGCAGAAGGAAGAAGAACCCACAGAAAAGACAGAGAATAGTTCAAATGATGAGGTACAGGCTCTGGGAACCCCCTTGAACTCTGATTCAATCTTTCCATTTGATGAGGCATTTGCCTGAGGCCATAAGCCTTTAATTATGGCTGGGCCCAAATCTCTGTTACTAGCCTAGCTCTCCTTAGTCCAGCTAGCAGCCATTCTTGATCCTCCCAATACTGTGTTTCCCCAATAATAAGACCTATCCCGAAAATAAGCCCTCCCCTTACTGTGTAAGATTCCTCTAAAATAAGCCCTCCCCCGAAAATAAGCCCTATTGAGATTGCTACTGTAGTGAAGGTGATCCCCTGCGCTACACGCTACATTACGGTACCCTCTGTATGCACCACCCCCCCCCCCCCCGCAACACACGCCAGTGCTCCAAGCTGCATCCAATCAGAGCTGTAGCAGTGAGCGCGTCATCCTGTTCTTCCCTAGTGATTTGCTTATTGAATAAAGGTACATTTTTTTGTTCACATGTTTACCTGTTTATTAAAATTGCTGTCAATGTTCATTAAAATAAGCCCTCCCCTGAAAATAAGCGCTCTGGTGTTTTTCTGTCCAAAAAATTAATAAGACAGTGTCTTATTATCAGGGAAACACAGTATCTATACACCCTTAAACTAGCCTAGCCCTCCATTGCTGATAATCCCCAGGTAGCCTCCAGCTATTTCCCACCCTTAATCTCTTATTACTGGAGTCTGACCTCATCTGACTCCTCCTCTAGACCACCCCTAAACCCTCCCAAAGCCTTTCAGTATATATGAGGATACCAGAGAATTATCTAGTACAGACTCACTCTGTGTCTGATGATTCCAGTCCCTTGTCCAATGCAAGTGTCACAGATACCTAGGCTCCTTAATGAGTCTAGCCAATATGGCAAACCTTTAATAAACTTTGCATTTCTTTGGCTGAAAGAAGACTTTAGTGGAATTCATTTGGTAAGCCCCAGCATGTTAGTATTTGGGGGTCTCAAGCATCCCTATCCCTATACCTCATCATTTCATGGTTCCCTGACCTCTACACATATACCCCTGTTGTTGTTTAGTTGTGTCCCTACTCTTCATGACCATGTATGGAAGTCTCCTTGGCAAAGATATTAGAGTGGCTTGCCATTTCCTTCTACAGTGGCCTATGGGCACACTGTAAGTATCTGAGGCTAGATTTTTAACTCAGGTCTTCCTGATTCCAGGCCCAGTCACCTAGCTGCCTCCCAAGTAAACTCTCTGAAGATAGGAATAGTGTCCTATCCAAAAAGTTATCTACCACCTACTAGCTAGAACAGAGAAAGCACTTAAATGATTGTTGAATTAAATTGAATTGAATCAGAAAAGAGCATTGCCACAGAAACCAAGGAGAGAAATTAGGAAGGAAGGAAACATTTATTAAACACCTATTAATGTGCCAGGCACTTAACAAGTACAATCTTATTTGACCTTCACAACAATCTTAGTGATGAGGTATGGGCTCTTCTGCATTATAATCTTTCTGAACCTGCCTGTTACATATGTTCTCTTTTCCTACCAACATGAGCTACATGCATCCCATGATCAGATGAGGCTCTAACTATATGGGGTGTTATGTATGCATTACTATGCATAAGGCTAGTGAAGCATTCATGTTAATGAAAAGTTGGTGACTGATGAGGTAAGGGAAACATAAAATGTTAAGGTATAGGGTTAGGGGTGCTCAAGACCCCAAAACACAAACATGCCAGGTCCCACTAAATGAATTCAATTCAAGTCTTCTCTTAGCCAAAGAAAAGCAAAGTTTATTAAAGATTTGCCATATTGGGTAGACTCTTAAGGAGCCTTGGTATCTGTGAGGCTTGCATTGGCCAAGGGGCCAGAATCATCTGACACAAAGTAAGTCTGTGCTAGAAAATTCTCTGGCATCC
Organism: Petaurus breviceps papuanus; assembly: GCF_028583685.1. Lineage (NCBI taxonomy): Eukaryota > Metazoa > Chordata > Mammalia > Diprotodontia > Petauridae > Petaurus > Petaurus breviceps. Next base: position 4,563,425 of record NW_027187343.1, on the reverse strand, counting down.
TCACTGAAGCAAGATGGATCTTATATACTGAAAGGTTGTGGGAGGAATCTAGGGGTGGTCTAGAGGAGGAGTTTGGGGACGGTCTTCAGGAGGAGTCAGATGAGGTCAGACTCCAGTAAAGAGTTTGGGGAGGGTCTTCAGGAGGAGTCAAATGAGGTCAGACTCCAGTAAGGAGTGATTAAGGGTGGGAAGTTGCTGGACAAAGGAGGGTTGAGCTAGTAACAAAGATTTGGACCAAACCACAATAAAAGGCTTATAGCCTCAGGCAAATGCCTCTTGTGGGAAGATTCAAGGAGAGCTCAAGGGGGTTCCCAGAGACTGTACCTCATCATAGACACTCAAGAAGTTAACCCTCACTTGGACTGGTGTTATAGAATATAATTCAACAAGATTCTCTTTCAGCTGTTTGACAAATGAGATTTCCTGTCTCATGGGAAAGGGAAGGTACATCACACTCTGGAAACACAGCTCAAAATTGGAGAGAACCCAAGACAAATAACCAACCTTCCTTCTTTCCTTTTTTCTCTGATCCATCTCCCCCTTCTACCTGTCTAGCACAATTTATATTAAACGTAAAGCTCCTCTGTTCGTTAATATTTGTTTACATTCATGTTCAATTAATGCTGAAAGCTAGCATAAGATAAAAGTGTGATCATAGATTTTAAAAAAAGAGACCATAGCAACCTTGGATTCATATAATATTTCATTATTGGGAATGTAATGTGAAGGAAAGAGCAGCAGCTAACATGAGAGAGAAAATGAGACAGAAAATAGATCCTCTTGGATTTGTTAGAATTTTTCCTGTCTGGGGGCTCTAGAGTAAAATGAATGAGAATGCTTATGGTTTTACATATCATAATTTCCCAAAGCAAGGGAAATTTATCTGAATCCATAATCCCAAGGCAAAGCTTGAGCCTTGAAGAAGCAATTTTAAGTAGTAGGAGGTTTAGTGGATGGATTAGTCCTCAGGCTAATTTTTATTCCAGTGTTCTTTGCATTCTTTAAAGAAGATTCCTCTGTAGGAAGTTCCAGGAAAAGGGTGGTTCTACCTACACCAGAGTAGAATCCCAGTAAGAATAGCTAGCTTTGGGGGCGGAGCCAACATGGCAGAGTAGAAGTACGACTCTCCCCCAGCTCCAGCTTCCATCCTCCCCAATCCATGTAAAAAGGGGACTCTAAACAAACTTTGGAGCTGCAGAACCCACAAAATGACACAGAGAAGCTAACCTCCCGCTGAGAACAGGCCGGCAGGAATCGGCCAGCGCAGCGCTCTGGGAGCCAAGCCCAGCACCACAGAGTTTGGGACAAAAACTCCGCTGTCTGGTGGCAGAGTCCTACTGTGGCAAAAAGCCCAAAAGTCAAATCATTGAGTGGCAAAATGAGCAGGCAAAGGAAACAAAGCAGACAGAAGATTCCAACATTACACTCCTATTTTGGGGATAAGAAGGAGCAAGGCATGGAACAGGAGGAAATCAGTGAAGTCAGAACTCCTGCACCAAAAGCTTCAAAGGAAAATACAAGCTGGTTACAGGCCATAGAGGACCTTAAGAAGCAGATAAGAGAAGTGGAGGAAAAATTGGGAAGAGAAATAAGAACAATGCAAGAAAATTATGAAATGAGAGTCAACACCCTGACTGAAGAAAATAATACCTTAAAGAACAGACTGACTCAAATGGCAAAGGAGGCTCAAAAAGGAAATGAGGAGAAGAATGCCTTAAAAAGTCGAATTTGCCAGATGGAAAAAGAATCTCAAAAGCTCACTGAGGAGAATCATTGCTTCAGAATTAGATTGGAGCAAATGGAAGCTAATGACTTTATGAGAAATCAAGATGCTGTTAAACAGATCCAAACAAATGAAAGAATAGAAGGCAATGTGAAATATCTCATGGGAAAAACCACTGACCTGGAAAATAGATCCAGGAGAGATCATTTAAAAATTATTGGACTGCCTGAGAGCCATGACCAAAGTAAGAGCCTGGAAAGCATCCTTCAGGAAGTTCTCAAAGAAAACTGCCCTGATGTTTTAGAACGAGAGGGCAAAATAGAGGTTGAAAGAATCCATCGATCACCTCCTGAAAAAGATCCCACAAAGAAAACTCCTAGGAATATTATAGCCAGGTTCCGGAATTCCCAGATTAAGGAGAGAATATTACAAGCAGCCAGGAAGAAACAATTTGAATATTGTGGAAACACAATCAGGATAACCCAGGATCTGGCAGCTTCTACACTGAGGGATCGAAGGGCCTGGAATGTGATATTCCGGAGGTCAAGGGAGCTGGGATTAAAACCAAGAGTCACCTACCCAGCAAAACTGAGTATCATGTTTCAGGGGAAAATATGGTCATTCAGTGGAATACAGGACTTTCAAGCATTCTTGCTGAAAAAACCAGAGTTGAATAGAAAATTTGACATTCAGATACAAGAAGCAAGAGAAGCATGAGAAGGTAAACAGGGAAAAGAATCATAAGGAACTTATCAAAGTTGAACTATTTTTTTTTTTAAAGCAATTGGGATTGAGTGGCTTGCTCGGGGTTGCATGGCCAGTTGTTGTTTCTGGGTGTGGTGCTGAGTGTCTGGGCCTGGATTTGATCTGGGTCATCCCGGCACTGGGGCTGGTGCTCTTGCTTGCTGAGCCACCTGGCCAAAGTTGAACTATTAACATTCCTACATGGAAAAACAATAATTGTAACTTCTGAAACTTTTCTCAGTAGTTGAAGAGATTAGAAATATATATATGTATATATATATGTCTTTATGTGAGGGTATGTAGGCATATGAATACATATGTGAATGTGTGTATATACGTTTACAGGTATACATAGATAGAGGGCACAGGACCTATTTAACAGGAAGGGATGATACTTAAAAGGTGAAATTAAGAGGTGAGAGGAATATAATGAGAGGAGATGGGGAGAGACAGAGAGGGACAAACTATCTCATACAGAAGAGGCAAGGGAAAATGGTTACAATGGAGGGGAAGAATAGGAAGGCAAAAGGGAATGGGTCAACCTTATTCCTATTGAATCTGGCTTGAGGAGGGAGGGAAATACACACTAAATAGGGGATCTCACCCTCCAGGAGAATAGGGGGGGAAGGGGATGTGAGGGGGGATGATGGAAGGGAGGGCAGGCTGAGGGGGAGGAAAGTTGGAAGCACCCATTTATGAAAAGGGACAGGATCAAAGTAGAGAATAGAACAAGTGGGAGGTGGGATAGGAGGGAGGGAAATATAGTCAGTCTTTGACAATATATCTACTATGTTACTGTTTTGCATTAGCCGCACTTGTACAACCTATACTGAACTGCTTGTCTCCCCAGTGGGGGTGGGTGGCAGGGGGGGAAGGGAATGAATCTGGAATTGAAAGTTTTAAAATCAAATATTCAAAAAAAAAAAAGAATAGCTAGCTTTCCTCTTCTTTGAAACAACACCTCCATACTTCCAGACACTGAGACACTGCTACACAGAGATAGAACCTGGGGAAGCTAGAAGTAAAGTGGATAGCTGACATGTTCAATAGACAGTCTTCTACCAAAGATGAGATTTTTTTAAGGCCTTTCACAGGGCTGAATGACAGTCAATTCATAACTAGATTCCTTAATAAGCTCCAACTCTATTTCAGGTTAAAGAGACAGCCATGATATCAGAAGGGAGTAAAGGAAAGCTTTCATTTTACTCTGCAAGCTTAAGAACCGGCCTTAAGATTCCTATCCATGGAAGAACAATTTATATGAGCATAATTGTGGACAACAAGAGAGTCTGTTGGTAGAGTCAGTATTTTCTTCCTTTAAAGTGATTGAGATCTTGGGATACAAATATTTGAATGAGATACTAAGGTCATTTTCTCTCTTAACATGGAACACACAACTTCAACCTGAAGCAATTTTAGATTCAGACTTTGCTTCCTAGCTACCAGTTCCCAACTGTGCTTCCCCCATTCCAGCCATTATTTTCACCTCCTCTCCACCAGTACCTTAGACTTTGCCCCTAGAACCAACCTGGCCTCTGATAGATGAGCTTCTGCCTTATCTTGCCTAAAAGCAGGCCTCTACCTCACTTCCCAGTCAGCTACAAACCATACCACCTCCATTATTCCCACCTCCTCTACCCCTAGAAATACCTTGGACCCTGAGGGGTGAACTTTCACCTAAATTTCCCAGATCCAGGTCTCCACCTCACTGGCCTAGCTTATAAAGCCCTGAACCCCTACCAGATTTCCTTTCTGTTATTACATTAACAATAGATTGTGGGGTGGCTAGGTGGCACAGTGAGTAGAGCACCGGCCCTGGAGTCAGGAGGATCTGAGTTCAAATTCAGCCTCAGACAGTTAACACAAAAACTAGCTGGGTGACCTTGGGCAAGGCACTAACCCCGATTGCCCTCCAAAAAGCAAAAAAAACCCAAAACAATAGATTGTAAGCTCCATAAGGTCAAGAACTGTCTCAATTGTGCTTGTATTTGTATCCCCAATGATTTAACACCATGCCTAGCAAACAGTAAATACTTAGCTTTTTTTCCCTATCAATTTATCTGCCAGCTGACCTTGTTTATGAAAAAATTCCCAGAATTATTCCCCAACTCTACCTCTATCAGCTCAATTTTTAGTAAAATTTCATCATGATTTTGCCACCACATTGAAGTATATAATTTCAGAGCTGAAAGGGACCTTACAGTACAATCCTCTTATCTTACAGATGAGGAATTAAAGGTCAAAGACATTTAAGGCTGACTCATGCCAACAATCAATTAATCAAAACCATTCGTTAAACAAGTAAATATTAAGTGGAAAAAGAAAAAAAATTGTAAACATTGGCTATAAAAATTGCCTTTTAAATTTTCATGATAGAAACCATAGTTAAAATTTGGATCCCTTAAAGCAAACAAGGCTGCTAATAGATTTCAAAAAGAAAACCATTACTAGAAAATGGGTAAATTATATCTAGAGGAAAATATTACTTAAAATATACTTGTATATAGCAAACTTCATCATAATATCTGAGTATAAACATGACATGGTTCAAAAACATGCCATTTTAAAGAAACTGAGAACAAAGGGATTGTGTACTTACTACTACTGTAACCAAAGTAAACATTATAATTACATTTGGAATTTCCAGGAGCATATTTTCCACATCAGTTGGTTTAATGAGAAGCAGCATGGTATAGTGGAGAGTGTTGGACTTGGAGTCAGTAGGATTTGGTTTCAAATTCTACCTCCAACACTTACTAGCTGTGTGATTATGGGAGGTGGGCATTAAATGTCTCTGAACTTTGATTTCCTCATTTGTAAAATGAGGATAAAAATATCTGTTATACCTACCTCACCATATTATAAAGATAAAATAAAATAATATATGTGAAGCACTTTCTAAACTTTAGAGGGTAATATAAATTTAGGTCATTAATTATAAGCACTTAATAATTAATTCAAATAAAAACAATACCTGTTTTTCACGTTCATGCTCTAAATAATTGCCATTCCCAAAGTAAATAGATATAGGGGAAATCTATAAAGAAACAAATACATAAGTAACCAAGGCAAAGCTCTTGCTTCTACCTAAACTACATGGATGATGGAGGGGAAAGTATTTGAAATTCTGTTGTTTATCAAGATTCTCAGTTCTCACTTTTGGACCCTAAACAACACAACTTTGAACAAATTTCACTTTCTGACCCTAAACAGCAGGACTTTGAATTATAAACACAACAAACAATTGGCCCTGACTTTCAGATATATCTGACATCATCTTAATGTTATTGTGAAATGTGGTTAAGAAAAAACTGAGAATTCAAAAATCCTCAATCCTACTCAAGGGTCCACTGCAGCCAGCACTAAATGATGCACTAAAATGGAGAAGTGTGGAATACATGGGACAGGTGAGATTATCAAAGCAATCCATTTACTGATACCATGAGCAAGGCTTTTATAGAGTAAAAAGACAAAGAAGATAACTATAGGTCACTAGGCTTTCCATTACTGCTTTGTTCAGTTCCAAGATGCCAGACAGTGATGCCAAGTAGGCCTTGATGGTTATCATGTTCTTGGTGTTTACATACAAATGAATAGTATCTAAAATGTATTAATAATCTGAAAGACAGCTAACACCTTTTGGCTGGAATCCCAGAACAGGGCAGAGCCCTGGACCTCAGGATGTCAGATTAGCACTGATTTACAGCTATTTCAAGGGGAAAGCCTCGAGTTGGCAATATGGAATAGCCGAATCAGTGGGAAAACCCAGAGCTAACTATCAGAGAACAGCCTGACTTTTAGGCTCCCTTCAGTCCACAATCACCTTGGTTACTTCTTGAGTGTCTCAAGTCACTTAGATTCTCCATCTCTTGTGTAACAATGTGTAACGGGAATGTACATTTTTAAGATCTTCCCTGCCCCTAGGCTAAAGTGCACCTGGAGCCTGAGGTGGGAGGCTTGTTTTACAGTAGATACTTCTTGATTGGTCAGTGAGTCAATAAAGTTGTTACATTCTCTGAGCCAGGAGAAGGCTATATAAGACCTGATGTGTAGCTTTGTTTTGGGGCTCACTTTGAGAAGTGTTCTGTGATTTAATCAGATGAAACTCTGGGAAGCTGTTGTTGAGAGTCCTCCAGCTTTGAAAAACCCAGATGTTGATTTGGTATGGATGTAATGGTTGGACAATTTGGAAACTGTTTACTTGATCTGTTTCTCTGTATTGATAATTCTGTCTGTATATTCTGAAGTTCAGGGTGCTGACCTTTTTCCCCTGAACTAGGTAAACAATACATATTTGACTGATTAAAGTAAGCTTGTTAACCCATTTTGAGTTGCTTTCCTTTATCAAAGCAGATCTAAGAACTTGTGTTGGCAGCTACCCTAGGGACACTGGGGTGCTTGCAGCTACAAAATGGCATCATGAACAGGATCTGCAGAGTAAAAGGAAAATATGGGGGCTGGGATAATTGTTTGTTTCCCAGTTGTGGTAGCTGTGATTCTGTGGAGCTGTGGAGCAGGAGAGAAGAATGACCTGCATGCAGACTTTGCTGAGCTGAGAGCAGGAATGGTGAGCTGCCTGCATCGGAACCTGGGCATAAGCCAGGAGCGGCTGCCGCCTGTGGGAGGAGAAGGAACCCAGGAGTTTGGAATTCAGCCACTGGAAAAGATAAGAACTGAGCAGCAAAGCAGGGGCATTGAATGTGTTTTCTTGCTGCATCCCACAGTTTGGGACCCTGGGGGACGATGGACTTGTGACTATGGTGGGTGGGATGAAGTGCCTTGGACCCCCAAGGACCCTACCTTGTTGGTTTTGTTGCCCAGCCCCCTCTCTGTACTTGGAAGCAGGGGCTGGAGCTGTGTGATGGGAAGGACACCCCTCTCTGCCCAAGAGAACTTTATTTGGACTCTTGTTTTGAATTGAGGTGATAATGCAATGTACTTTGTGTTTGTTTAAGGCACAGTGGCCACTTTGGTAACTTTAGTTCTATATCTTGAAAATGTGACCAAGAGATGTTTAGTGCTAATTCAAAAGTAAATTGACTATGCTATGGGCATGAAAGATCTTGGGGCCCAATGTAATGGGAATGTAAATTTTTAAGATCTTTCCTGCCCCTAGGCTAAAGTGCACCTGGAGCCTGGGGTGGGAGGCTTGTTTTTCAGTAGATACTTTTTGATTGGTCAGTGGGTCAATAAGGTTGTTACATTCTCAGAGCCAGGAGAAGGCTATATAAGCCCTGATGTGTAGCTTTGTTTTGGGGCTCACTTTGAGAAGTGTTCTGTGATTTGATCAGATGAAACTCTGGGAAGCTGTTGTTGAGAGTCCTCTTTCTTTTAAAAACCCAGATGTTGATTTGGTATGGATGTAATGGTTGGACAGTTTGGAAACTGTTTACTTGATCTGTTTCTCTGTCTTGATAATTCTGTCTGTATATTCTGAAGTTCAGGGTGCTGACCTTTTCCCCCTGAACTAGGTAAACGATACATATTTGACTGATTAAAGTAAGCTTGTTAACCTATTTTGAATTGCTTTCCTTTATCAAAGCAGATCTAAGAATCTGTGTTGGCAGCCACCCTGGGGACCCCTGGGGTGCTTGCTGCTACACAATGCAAAATTGTGAGGATCCACAAGAGTGTGATGTAGTGGAAAGAATTTTGGATTTGAAGTCAAGTGAACCTGGATTTGATTCTTGGGCCTGCCTCTTGCTAGTTATGTGACTGTGGATAAGTCATTTAGCCTCTCAGAAATTCAGTTTCCTTGGAAGGAAAATAAAACTTGTACTACCTACTGTAATGGGAATGTAAAATTATGTTGTGGCCATCTTTCTAAGATTGTATTGTGTAAGATCTTTCCTGCCCCTAGGTACTTTGATAGGTTTAAGTGCACCTGAAGCCTGTGGTGGGAGGCTTGTTTTTGAGGAGATACTTTGTGATTGGGCAGTGGGGTCAAGAGAATTGTTACATTCTCTGACCCAGGAGAAGGCTATATAAACCCTGATGTGAGACTTTGTTTTGGGGCTCACTTTGAGAAGTGTTGTGTGATTTGACCAGACAAGACTCTGGGCAGCTGTTGAGAACCCCCAGGCTTTGAAAAACCCAGATGATGATGCTTCCCTCTCTGACAACTGACTAGATATGGATGTAATGGTTGGACAGCTGGAGCCCTGTCTGCTTGAAATGTTTCTCTGTCTTGTAACTTTTGCTTATAACCTGTCTGTATACTCTGAAGTTTGGGGTGCTGACTTTTCCCCCTGAACTAGGTAAATTATATGTTTGATTGATTAAAGCAAGATTGTTAACCCATTTTGAGTTGCTTTCCTTTAGAAAAGCAGATCTAAGAACCTGTGTTGGCAGCCACCGTGGGGATGCTGAGGTGCTTGCTACTACACCTACTACAAGGAAAGTGCATTGCAAGCTTTAAAGCAATATGTAAATGTGAGCTATTATCATACCCTTTATGAAACAACATGGATTAGTGAATAAAATCTTGGGACTTAGTGGTAGGAAGACTTGGATTCAGATCCTTCTGCTAATACTTTATTAGTTGTATGCCTTTGGGTAGTTAACTTGATCTCTGTGTACCTCTAGAAAGAAATTCCTTGAGATTTCTCTAGGAAATCACAGAGTTGGGTGGCAGTCTACATGGGTACATTGGAGAAAATCAAAGATCCATTATGTACACTCTAGATGATGATTCTGTCAACTTTTCTTAATTTATAAGTTGTTTTAGAAAATTGTTTGACAATGAAGTGACACGAAATTATTCTTATTTTCATAGTTAGTTTTCTGGGAGTTACCTACTGCAATGCAATCCAGAATGGAAAGAAAAGTGAAATCACCCTCTAAAGTAACACACACTGTTGGTATGGAGAACAGAAGTTGAAGGGCAAAACAAAGATTTAATCCTTAATTTTGACCCTGCAAGTTTCATAGAGAAGAATGGGTTCAAACTCAGTACAGACATGTAGAATACATAGGTGACAAAGCCACTTAATAACTATGGTATTGCAAAACCTAGAAGCCCTTTCTCTCTTCATAGTTCTCTTTTATATATTCTTTCTTATACAGCTGTAGCTTAATTGTAGCATTTCAGCTGGAAGGGCTGCTCAGTTTGGTTACCATGAGTAATCTTTTTTTTTTTTTTTTGGCTTTTTTTCTGGATGGGGGAAGGCAGGGAAGTTGGGGTTAAGTGACTTGCCCGACGTCACAGGGCTAGTAAGTGTTAAGTGTCTGAGATCAGATTTGAACTCAGGTCCTCCTGACTCCAGGGCTGATACTCTATTCACTCTGCCACCTTGCTGCCCAGGTAATCTCCTTTCAAAAATTTGACTCTCTTTTTGCACAAAGCTTCTTTGTCCATCAGGCAATGATAATTCTATATTCAAGCCTGTCTGGAGTATGTATCTCTGCTCCCCAATGGATGCAGTATCTCCTATGGGTCCAGTGTTATTGTTGAGTTATTTTTTCAGTCATGCCCAACTCTCCATGCCTCCATTTGGGGTTTTCTTGGGAAAGATATTGGAGTGGTTTGCTATTTCCTTCTCCAGCTCATTTTACAGATGAGGAAATGAGGGTTAAGTGTCTTTCCTAGGGTCACACAGCTAAGAAGTTTCTGAGGTTAGATTTGAACTCAGGTCTCCCTGTGTCCAGGCTTAACATTTCATCCACTGAGCCACTTAGCTTCTATCTTATGCATCTTTGCTATCACTGTCTAGGCATAGATTATTTTGTTGTATGTGACCTAAATATTTGGTTACTGTGCTCAGTACTAAGTGCCATTTGGAATAAATCAAGTTGTACTTGGATTATCAATTGGGTGTAATAACTGGGCCTTGCAAGGCTGAGAGTGGGCTGATTAATGAAGTACTTGTCCCCTTGATTTTGCCTGGTAATTAGGTTGGCACCTAGTAGATTTTATAAGTCTCTGAAAAAAGATACTACATTTTACACATCTTTGTGTTCCTTACAATTTCAACAATGCCTTGTACATATTAGGGGCTCAATCAATAATAAGGTAGCTAGGTGGCACAGTGGAGAGAGCTCCTGGCATGGAGTTAGGAATACTCATCTTCCTGAGTTCAAATCTAACCTCAGACATGTATTAGCTGTATGATCTGGGGCAAGTCATTTAACCCTTTTCACCTCCATTTCCTCATCTGTAAAATGAGCTGGAGAGGGAAATGGCAAACCACTCCAGTATTTTTGCCAAGAAAATCCCATATGGGGACATGAAGAGTTGGACACAACTGAACAACAACAAAAAATAATAATAATTGCTCATATTTATATAGAGCTATAAAGTATTCAAAGTGATTTACAACTATTTCATTTGATCCTCACAGCAACCCTGGGATTTAAGTGCTATTATTATCCCCATTCTATAAATAAGGAAACTGAGGTAGACAGAGGTTAAGTAACTTGCTCAATTACTGTGAGGCTAGATTTAAAGGCAGATCTTCCTTAATCCAGGTCCAGAGATCTATCTACTGAACTACCACCTACCCACTACCATACCTTAAATATTCCTTAACTGTTGAACAAAAGAATCCTTTGCTTTTGAAGACACAGGTTTAAGGTGAAAGAAACTCCAAAATCTTTACTTCTGCCTTCCATGTTAAAAAAGATGGAACATACTGAAGAAAAAAGGAAGGGACCACCTAGAGTGATTGGAGAACCAGGCAAATCCTTACCTGTTAAAAAAACAAAATTGTTCCTCCTGTAATAATTTTTTCTTCAACACTTCTTTCCTCTCAATATATTTCACTTCTGCCCTAACCCTTCCTATATATACCTCTTTCTTCTCTAGACCCATCTTGTCAAATTTTGCTTTTGACTTTACACATTCCTAGTTTCCAGATGATTAGACAAAACATATAGGAGTTTTTTGTTATTTCTCCAAACCTCTTCACCTGGAATATCACCTCCTGAAGGCTGGGTTTGCAGACCCTTCTTCTGAGAGCAGTTACTAGTTAACTTGGCACTTGATGAAGAGATTATCAGTGTCCAAATTACTGGATTGTTATTTGGACAATTTTCAAAAGGATCTGTCTGCATGAATGACCAGATTCATTGAACACTTGAAAAAAGTCAAAGTCAAATTGTTATTCCATTTCCTGGTGAATCCTAGTAGTGAAAATGCTATATGGATTTCTCATATTTCTTTAAGGTAGATAGACCTTTTTTAAGGATGATAGACCTTTTTCACCTAATACATTGGGCCTCCCTGCCCAATAACCAAAAACCTTTCACAGTTGCCAAGATGTTAGTGAGAAAAGTGTTTCTTAGTATCTAGCTTCCCTGCTAGGATCCATCCTGATCAAGATAAAAATTTTGAGAGCAAAATGCTCAGGCATTAGCTTTGGCAGGAATCAAGAAGCATAGTTCCTTACGATCCTCAAGGCAACTCTCAAGGCTGAACATTTTTATTGTACACTCCTGAAGATGCTGGGGGATGTGAGTAGAAGTCTCAGTAGAATGGTATTCCTAGGTACATCTATAAAATGTTACCCAAAATGATAAAGGGTTTTACTCCATACCTGCTGATGTCAGGGTGAGATTCACACTAGGGAACAAAGGGAACCTTTAGAGCCTGGAGAGATTTAGAAATAGGAATGATGTGCTTTGGGGTTGCACCCCAAAATGTCAGGGTACTAATGAGGTATGGGCTCGGGGAGCCCCTTCAAGCTCTCCTTGAGTCCTTGAGGTACAGGCTCTGGGAACTTCCCTTGGACTCTTGATTAAATCATCCCATTTGATGAGGCATTTGCATGAGGCAATAAGCCTTACATTGTGGCTGAGCCCAAGCCTTGGTTACTAGACTTCCTACCCTCTGTTATTAGACTTCCCACCTTTGAGTCTATCAAAATATCAGTACGCCCTTGAACTGGCCTAGCCCACCATTGTCTGTGGTCTCCAGCAACCTCCCACCTTTAATCACTCATTGACCTCATTAACTCCTCCTGAAGACCCTCCCCAAACTCCTCCCCTAGACCATCCCTAGATTCCTCCCACCACCTTCTGTATATAAGACCCTGTCTTGTCTTCACGTTTGTGAGAACCCATAGAATGCTGTGAGAGTGCCATAGAATTTTCTAGCACAGATTTACTCTAATACAAGCAAACTCTTAATAAATTTTACTTTTCTTTGGCTGAAAAGACTCAAGTCTAATTCATTCGGCAGGACCCAGCGTATTGGTATTTTGGGGTCTCCAGAGCAACCCTAACCCTCTTAGTGGGCAACCTCTTCACTTAGCTGTCAGCAGATCACTGTAGACATGCCAAAACTCTCTGACCAGTGAACCCAGGATGACTTGTGAAGCTCCAGGAGTATGATGGGGGAAGAGGTTACATATACAAACATATTTGTGGAATACATTTAACGCGTGTAGCTACAACATGATGCTATGTGTTGTAGATGATTGATATGTGTATTTTGTTCTGTATTATGTGTGTTCAATCATATCAGTCATGTCTGACTCTTATGCCATTTGGGATTCTCTTGGTAAAAATACTGGAGTGATTTGCCATTTCCATATCCAGATCACTTTACAGATGAGAAACAGGCAAACAGGGCAAAGTGGCATGCCCAGGGTCACACAGTAAGTGTCTGAGGTTGGGTTTGAATTGAGGAAGATAAATTCCTGATTACAAGGCCAATCCTCTTACGGGTATCTACTGTGCCACTTAGCTCTCAACAGAGGAGGGGGTTTTGTTCAGTCATGTCTGACTCTTAGTGACCCCACTTGGAATTTTCTTGGCAAAGATACTTGAATGGTTTGCCATTTCCTTCTCCATCTTATTTTACCTTTGAGGAAACTGAGTCAGTCAGACAAAGTTTAAGTGACTTGCCCAGGGTAACACAGCTAGTCCAGGCCCAACATTCCATCCACTAAGTCATTTAGTTTCTATATTATGCATCTTTGTTATCACTGTCTGGGCATATATTATTTTCCTGTATATGACCTAAATATTTGGTTACTGTATATGAGCCTGATATGTGTTATGTTTTATGTATTGAATGAGATCTTGATGAGTTTAAGGCTTAGGGTTGCTTGAGACCCCAAAATACCAACATGCTGAGTCTTGCTGAATGAATTCGACTCAAGTCTTCTCTCAGTCAAAGGAAAGCAAAGTTTGTTAAAAGTTTGCCATAATGGGTAGACTCTTAAGGAGCCTAGGTATCTGTGCTGCTTACATTGGACAAGTGGTCCAGAATCATCTGACACAGAGTGAGTCTGTGCTAGATCATTCTCTGGCCTTCCTTCGTCTGATATACAGAAAGGTTGTGGGAGGAATCTAGGGTGATCTAGAGGAGAAGTTTGGGAAGAGTCTTCTGGAAGAGTCAGATGAAGTCTTACTCTAGTAATGAGTGGTTAAGGATGGGAAGCTGCTGGAGGCTACCTGGAGAGGACAGACAATGGTGGGCTAGACCAGTTCAAGGGTATAACAGATTTGGGTATAGATATTTTGGGAGGGTCAAGGGTGGGAAGTTGCTGGACAAAGGAAGGCTAGGCTAGTAACAGAGGTTTGGGCAGAACCACAGTGAAAGGCTTATAGCCTCAGGCAAAAGCCCTATCCAGAGGAAAGATTCATGGAGAGCTCAAGGGGGTTCCCAGTGCCTGTACCTCATCAACCTGAATATTTGCTCTACAATTAATTTTGTTAAATGTATGTATAAAGGAGGTAAACAGCTAGCCAGGTCAGCTCTAGCTACAACAGATGCTATTGAGTGTTGAGCCTATGACTTGGCTACTTTTATAGATACATGTGGCTCAACACTGAAAGGATTGAATGCTTAGTATGATGCAGGAAATACCAGAATCTCTTCCTTCAATTTAACATATGGCAAGTAATTGTTCCACCAATGAAGAGTTATGGAAGCGATGAGGTACAGGCTCTGGGAACCCCCTTGAGCTCTCCTTGAATCTGCCCACTGGATGGGGCATTTGCCTGAGGCCATAAGCCTTTCATTATAGCTAGGCCTACAACTCTTAACTTTTTTTTTTAAAAGCAATTGGGGTTAAGTAACTTGCCCAAGGTTCCACAGCCAGTTTTTTTGTGTGTGTGGGTGTTAAGTATCTGAGGCCGAACCTTTCCTAGGTGAGCTCTTACTCACTGCGCCACCTAGCCGCCCCTAAATCTCTTAACCCTTACTAGCCAGACCTCCCCACCCTTGATCCTCCCAAAATGCCTCTACCCAAGATCTGTTGCCCTTAAACTAGCCTAGCCCTCCATTGTCTGTCATCTCCAGGTAACCTCCAGGTATTTCCCACCCTTAATCTCTCATTATTGGAGTCTGACCTCATTTGACTCCTGGAGACCCTCTCCAAGCTCCTCCTCTAGATCACCCCTAGGACTCTCCCACAATCTTACTGTATATAAGATCCATCTTGCCTCCATGAGGTTGTGGAGAATTATCTAGTGCAGATTCACTCTGTCAGATTCTGGCCCCACTTGTCCAATACAAGTGTCACAGATACCTAGGCTTCTTAAGAGTCTACCCATTATGGTGAACCTTTAATAAACTCTGCTTTACTTTGGCTGAGGGAAGACTTGAGTTGAATTCATTTGGCAGTGATGGGGGATGGGATCCCAATAGTTTCAGCAGGAACCCTGATCTCATCCAAGACCAGGAAACCTGCAAGGGCGTCTGGAAAGAATTCAGCTCAGCCTTGCTTGGAGTTAGAGTTGAGAAAGTTTATTATTACGCCATTACAGCGGGCAAGAGTCCTTTACGGGACCTGCAAGTGAGAGGGGTACATGCTTTTACCTTTAAAGGGTAGGGCTGCCATTGTCAGGGCTGACCAGACGGGAGGAGCCTCAGTGCATAGACAAAGGTCAGAGCTGACCAAGAGGAGCATGTGAATAGATAGTTTAGATAAGATTTGGGCCAGGCCAAGGAGACAAAAGGCAAGAATAAAGGAGGGTGTGGGCCAGGCCCAGAAGAAATGAAGAGATCAAGGAAGAACAAAGGGGTCACAGGGTGTTGCCTAGGTGGAGTGTGAGATAGGGAAAAGGGGCAGAGCTCAAGGGTGGGAAAGGACAAATTGCAGTTACAACTTCACAGACTGGTTTTACAAGTTGGTTTGACCTAGACCCCAGGTACCCCATCAGCAGGACCCGATGCATTGGTATTTTGGGGTCTCACATACCCCTAAACCCTAGACCTCAACATTTTATAGTTCCCTGACCTCAACAGAGATACTGCCCTTCTCCCACCTCACTAAAAAGGGTGAGCTGTAAGCACATGTTGGCTAAAGGACATCTGTTGCC
>NW_027187343.1:4494550-4547289 GCF_028583685.1 Petaurus breviceps papuanus | reverse complement strand
CACCCCCGCTTTTGCTTT
The DNA here is from genome assembly GCF_028583685.1 of Petaurus breviceps papuanus. Lineage (NCBI taxonomy): Eukaryota > Metazoa > Chordata > Mammalia > Diprotodontia > Petauridae > Petaurus > Petaurus breviceps. Next base: position 4,547,271 of record NW_027187343.1, on the reverse strand, counting down.
CTGTTTCTGTGCTATAAAATAGCAGTGCTGAGAGGGATACATTCAGCCTTGGAGGCAGCCATGTGAGTCAGAGAGGTCTGGAGGTCCTGGGTCCCTTAGTTGGATTTGACTGGTTATGGCAGGAGTGTTCTATAAGTAACTATATACACCCTTCGGGGAAGAGATGATCAGGGATAGGAGGAAGAGCCCTAAGCTCCTGCTCCGGCTTCAAAGATAGAAGATGAGAACTCTGAGACAAAATAGGGCTGCAGTGAAATATAATTATTTAGCAGTCTCACAAACCTTAGGTTTTAAGTCTCAATCTCTCCCCAGAGAGTATCCCCAGAGTAGTTTTAAATTACTATCTCTTGCTTTGAGTTTTTGTTAATGTGAGCTTTTTGTGAGTCTATTTTGAATTTCTTTTGTGTGGAGAAATAAACAGCTGTCCTATAGCCGATTATTAGCCTTCACTGAGTATCCTTCTACTCCTCCTTTTGGTTTAAATTTAAATTAGATTTAATAATTTTAATTATTATGTATACAATTATACATTATAACACATATTAACTAATAATATTAAGATATTAAATTTAATAAAATTTGATAAATTTAAATTAAAACCAAATTTAAGCTTTAGATAATTTTCCTTGGGACTATAAGGTGGAGTTACAAAGAACCAAAGACTTCCTGAAAGATCTTAGACACTCTCTTTAGAGAGCTAGGTTCCCTCTCTTAGGACTGATCTTAGTCCATCCAAATAGCAAAGAATGAAATCACCTGGGAAGGAGGTGATATTATTATTCCATTTTACACATGAGGAAACTCAGGCAATCAGAAGTTAAGTGATTTGCCTTGAGTCTCACAGCTAGTAAATGTCTTAGCTCAGATATGAATTCAGGTCTTCCTTACTCTAGGTTCTATGCTCTCTAAACTGTACAACCTAGCTGCCTGGTTCCAGGGCTGATACTGGAAAAAGAGGGAAGATGAATGTCCTTGCATACCCTGGCCTCAACTTCAACAACCTTGTTCTTTTATTGTCAGGACATGTGCTTTCTTTTTGTTCTTTATATATCTTTTTATGTAAATGCTCATGAGAGTAATATGTTAACTGCACATGTCCTGAGAATTTGGGATTAGTTGTGTTGAGTATTATATACCAATTGAAGACTTTTTATAATGGTCATCTAAAAGCTATACCTGTATACAGACTGATTTACTTGTGGGTGAATGTAGGTAGCACAGAGATAAGGAGAAGCAAGGAAAGGGTCACTACCCCTTTATGGCCCTTTCCACTCTGCTTGGGCCCCAGTGATTTGCATGTAACACGAGAATAATGGAGTCAGGGTGAGAAAAGTCTCTTCAACATAGCTTCTCCAAAGGTCCTTTGTATTTTACTAAGTGGATCTCCTAAAAATGATACCCAGATCAGGGTTATGACAGCAATTAAAAGAATAAAAAAAAACAACAACCATAATTCATATAAATAGATTGAGAGTCCACAAGATAGAGAAGAATCAGTTAAAAAGATATGCTTTAAAAAATGCCTAAAGGCTTCTCTAGCTTGCAGGTTGATAGCACCGCCTGAACAAGGTTACATCACAAAATAGCTAAAGATAGTGCATGGTGTTATCAAGCTTAAGTGCTGGAAGACCCCCTCCCTCTTCTGTGCTACTCAGTAGCTGAAAACCAGCAGATGGTAGCAGAGAATAGCAGCTTCGGTAAGCACTGTAGTGGAGGGAACAGAGGAGACGAGCCTCAGGACTTTACCAGATGAACCGGGTGGCCCTGCAACATTGAAGGTATGAGTTGATCTGGATACATATGTATCCCTAGGTAACACTTATTCCTTGTGTGTGTGCTCTTCCTCTATGGTGGTGTGATAACCTATATTAGTATTCTCCTGCATGTGGGTTGGAGAGATAATATTTGATTTTCCTAAAGGATGTTTGACCAATTGCCCTCCTCCTCTATTTAATAGACTAGTGTCTCTTATAAAGTAGATGCCTATCAACTGGGGAATGGCTAAGCAAATTGTGGTACATGAATGTAAGGGAATATTACTGTGTTGTAAGAAATGATAACTATAAATACAGAGAAACATGGAAAGAACTACATGACCTGATGGCAGACAGCAATAAGCAGAGCCAAGAAAACAATATACAAAATGATTATGAAAATGTAAACAGAAAGGATCACTCAGAGAAAATTCAAAAGTGAATGTTGCAAAATAATTAACAACAGGTATAGCTGGAAAGAAAGATGTGAGGAGATACCCACCCTTTGCAGAGGTGTGAGGTCCACGTATTGTATATACTTTAGATTTTTTTCTATGTATGATCAGTTATGCTGATTTTTCCCCTCTTCTTTAAATCTTAAAAAAATAATATGTGTAAACTGAGCCCCAAAGGCCATTGGTATGGGCCTCTCTTCATTGGTGGAGATAAATTTCATATCTTCATGGGGGAGGGGTAGAGCTGATAAGAGTAAAAGAGGATTCATTTTCTTCTGTTTCTTTGGGCCCTTCTGGCTTTCAGCTTTGAGAGAAAAGATGGACAATGGCAACTACAATTCAAGTTGCTGAAAGGAGAAAAAGACTCTGGGAAAAAGCCTACATGACAGGAGCTGGCAATCTCCATCATGACCCTATACCCCAGTTTGCTACACTATAAACTTCAAGCAATTTCCCCTCTGGGAGATTTGGAACTCTCTGACTTGACCTGAGTTACCTTGATTGAAGTGGGAAAGTTCCTTCACTCTGTAATGTCTAGTATATATATATATATATATATATATATATAAAATCTCCTATATTTAGTTTCTCAGATTTCTGTTTTGCTATGTGTGTTTCATTATGGCCCAGTTATTTGCTGGGAAGAAAGTCAACAAAGCTTGGGTCCTTCTTTTTCCCATTAAGAAATAGTAATCAGGGGCAGCTAGGTGGCACAGTGAATAGAGCTCAGGCCCTGGAATCAGGAGGACCTGAGTCCAAATCAGACCTCAGCCACTTAACACAAAAAACTAGCCGTGTGACCTTGGGCAAGTCAACCCCGACTGCCCTGCCTTCCCTCCAAAAAAATAAAGGAAAAAAAATAGTAATGAGGAGTTTAGCTTGAATCTGAAAACTACATCCTTGTGTCAAACATGTGACTGAAACAGCTTAAAATATAAATGGGAAATATTTAACCAAACAAATAAACAGGTAACATTACATTTCAATATTGTCAGTATGTGGCCTGCAAAGATCTTTATTCAGTGGCCTGTTTCTATTTGAGTTAAAAAAAAATAGTTTATATTTGTCTTTAAAAAAAAATCACCATAGTTTCCCTCTGTATCCCTTCCCTTGCTCCTCTCACTGCCCTAAACTATATATTTAAGAGATCATATAGGTATAATTCCAGCCTAGTACTCCTCTCTTTGAAGAGATTAGAGAGTTTGCCTCTGCCCCCAACCTCTTGCTTCCCTTCCTGGAAGAAAAGATGTCCCATATATTAAAGGGGCCCTGGATGATACATACAAATTCAGATAATTTTCAATTGTTAGTGTATTGCTTAAATGCAAAAAGTTTTAAATCCTAGACTATCTTCCAACATTTGTCCAGTCTGCCTTTGGCCCAATTCTGACATTAATACAAACAAGACATAATTAGAAAGGTGAATATTCTGAAGGAGGAAGAAATATAATGTATTCTGAATCCAACTGCTAAAATAACTTCATATTTTCTGCCCTTGATATTTTAATGTAAATGATGGAATCTGGAAAGGGGAATTAATAGGTCTAGATTGTTAACTCCATGAGGGTAGAGACCATGTCACAACTAATCTTTGAATTTTCCCCACTCAATAACAGCATATTACTCAGCACACAGTGCGGAATAAATGCATGTTAAATGCAACTAAATCGAATTGATTTCACCTGAATTTATTTGAATTTCATGAGTATCTATATCCAAGCCCACTGCAACACTTAGAAGTCATCATCAACATTATTTTTATTACTGTGAAAAACTGTCAACAATAATTCATACTAAATCATGTTCTTCTTATGCTTATAATGATATATCCATATATGAATAAAATACATACCTTTCTTTCTTTTACACAGCTGTAGTCCATGTGGATATTGTAATTCTAGTTGGACTTTTTTTTATCTTTGCATTATTTCATGTAGGTCTTTCCATATTTCTTTAGATTCTTCATTTTTATCATGCATTACTGTAATATAAATGGATATACTACATTCTATTTAGCCAGATTGAGTCAATCTTAGGGCATTTTTGTTGTTCTCAGAGTTTTTATTTTACATGTAATGCAGGATAGGACTTGAAGACTTCAGAGGCCAGCTTAAGCCATTTGGACATCATTCTCAAATGGGGGGGAGGTAATCAATGAAGGTTTGGGAATAGGAGAGTAACATGATAAAAGTAATGTTTAAGGAAAGATTGGCAGTGGTACACAGGATGCATGAGAAGGGCTGGGAAGAACTGGAGTAAAATTTCAATTAAGTAACAACTATGATGTGTGAGGAATTGGATATGTTCTAGCCAAATTCAACTAGGAATTGCTCCTTGAATTTGGCGTTTCCTCATCCATGGACTGATACAAGCCATCTCCCATTCCTAAAATGCACCAACACTGGGAAGGCAGTTTTGTGTTTGGAGAACAGCTGGGAGTTTGTGAAGGGAGTGGCATTAAAAAAGAGTTATAAAGGGAGGTGGGGCCTCCCTTAGGGCCTTGAATGTTAGGCTGAAGAATTTGTTTTTTATTTTAGAAACTCTGAAGATTTTTAGAGCCTCCAAAGATTCCTGAATAAAGGAATGACATGATTCCATCTGTCCCTTATGAAGCTCCTTTTGTAAATAGCTTGGATTCCTATGAAGCAGGAAGTTGGATTGGAGGGGAGGGAAAGAGACAGGAAGCAGAGAGACCAGTTAGGAAGCTATTACAGGGGCGGCTAGGTGGCGCAGTGAGTAAAGCATTGGCCCTGGAGTCAGGAGGACCTGAGTTCGGTTCCAGCCCCAGCCACTTAACACCCACACAAAAAAACTAGGCATGCAACCTTGGGCAAGTTACTTAACCCCAATTGCCCTCCAAAAGGGAAAAAAAAAAAAGGAAGCTATTACAGTAATACAGTGGAGTGATGAGGGCTTGAAATAGGGGAGTAGAAATCTAGGTGTAGCAAAGGTGAAAGAGATGAGAAATGTTGAGGAAGCATAATTAAGATTTTGCAACTGATTTTGATTATAGGATGTGGGGAGAAGAATCAAAGAAAACTCTGAGGTTATGAATCTGAGGAACAGAGAACATAGAAGAGCCCTAAACAGAAATAGGAAGTTGTAAGAAGGAACAGATTTAGCAGGGAAGATGAGCTCTGTTTTTTATATGCCTGAGTCTGAGTTGCCTAATCGACTTCTTAGAAGAGATGCCCAATAGGCAGTTAACAGCAAGGAACTGGAATTCAAGAAAGAGATTACAAGGAGTGAGACCAGCCTGCTGGGTCTTGACAGCTTTTCCACCACCTTTTCTTATAGACTCATAAAATGCTAGGTATCTAGAAGCAAATTTAGAAGTAAGTCATCTAGTCATACCAACTCTTTTACAAATGAGGAAACAAGTTCAACCTGAAGGTGATCAATGAAGGATATAATTTCTGGACTATTTGACTTCAAAATCCACTTCCAGGAATGCTCTTATTGGTTCCAGCTGATTCTGTTTGTCCTGGAAGCCTGGGTTGGGGGGGGGGGGGGGGAGGCAACAAGCATTTCTTAAACATTTACCATGTGCCAGGTACTAGAAATACAAATTTAAACAGAAAGAAAGCCAATCCCCTGTCCTCAAGAAGCTTATATTCTAATGGAGGAAGACAATATATAAAAAGAAACTGAAAAAAGGAATGAGAAGAAGAGATAAAGGTACCAGTTGCAGGGGCACAGTAGAGAAAGTCTAGAGAATCAGCAATATAGCCTGGAGAAGAATAAAGAAGTGGCTAGCCCATGGGTTCTTCTAAAAATGGAGGTACTGGGGGGAACCAGCCAATCAGAAGGAAGGTTGGCATGGGCAGAGTTGATGAGGTACAGGCTCTGGATGCTTCAGCTCTCCTTGACTCTTCCCATATGAGGCATTTGCCTGAAGCCATAAGCCTTTCATTATAGCTAGGCCCAAATCTCAGTTAGTAGCCTTGCTCTCCATTATCCAGCTAGCTCCCCACCCTTGATCCTCCCAAAATAACTATACACCCTTGAACTGGCTTAGCCCACCATTATTTGTCGTCTTCAGGGAGCCTCCAGCAACTTCCCACCCTTAAGCACTCTTCACTGGAGTCTGATCTCTTCTGAATCCTCCTGAAGACCCTCCCCAAACTTCTCCTCTAGACCACCTCTAGATTCCTCCCTTTCAGTATATAAGATCCATCTTGCCTCTATGATGATGCTGGAGAATTTCCTAGCATGGACTCACTCTGTGTCAGATTATTCTGGTCCGATTGTCCAGTGCAAGCATCACAGATACTGAGGCTCCTTGAGAGTCTACCCAATATGTCGAACTTTTAATAAACTTTGCTTTTCTTTGGCTGAGAGAAGACTTGAATCGAATTCATTCAGCAGGACCTGGCGTGTTGATATTTTGGGATCTTGCATACCCCTAAACCTTAAACCTCAACTTCATTTTGTAAAGTCTAGGGCTGGAATGAACTTTTAGGGTGAAGAGGTTTCTAGAATCTGATAAAGAAAATCTGGAATTCATCCTGGAAAGAAGAGATACTATTGATAATTGCTGTTGTCCCAGGATGATGCTACTTGAATTGTTTAGGAAGATTTTCCCTAGAGCAAGTCTATATTTGCCTATATGCAACTTTTAATTATTACTCTTGCCTTCTAGGGTAGAACTAGTCTAGTCTTCAAGTAGAACTAGTCTAATTCCTTTTTTACAAGACAGTAAAAAATAATTCAAGATGGTTATATCCCAGAGAGATCTCTCTTCTCCAGAAGAAACATCTCCAGTTCCATCATCCTCATAGTTTGCCAGGGAATGTGCTTTATAAACTTTAAGCCACAATATTAGGTATGGGCTTATAGCTGCTGTCTAATGGTCCTTGAAGCTCTATATTTATTCAGAATCTGCTAGGTAAGAAGCTTGGAAACCATTTGGGGAGAATTAAAAACAAACATAAGACTTAGTTCCTGCCTTCTGGAAACTTACATTCTAATAGTAAGGCCTAACAACGAGAGACAATTAGGGGAACAATTGTGTGTTTACTATACCAAAGATACTGATTTAGAAGTTCAGTAACAGACCCTAGGAGAAATCAGTGTGGGCTGGAGTATTTTAAATATAAACAAGAGCTTCTTCAAAAGTAAAATCTCAAACTATCAAGCATTAAAACTTTTCAAGGAAGAAAGTTTGCAAAGAATCAGAAACTAAAAATTAACTCTACTTTTGCTTTATCAACATTCATGTAATTATTTTAAAATAATTATGAATATTTAAGAACACCACTTCATATGCAGAAACTGAAAGCAAAAGGTTCCTTATAACACAAAAATATAACATCCTTATAACACAAAAATCCGACAACTTTGGTTCCAGCCCAGAGCTTCTAATTCAGCCACAAAAAATTCTCTGGTGGTTGCTGTAGGATTAGTAACAGGGAGTGCGGTGGGTTGTAGCCTTTATGGTAATTTGCCCCCCAAACCTCAAATGTGGTGTACACAATGTGAAATTTTTACAACTTTATTCCTTTTTAAGTACATTTGTAAAACTGGCATCTAGGACAGGAAGAATTTCTCCAGAGCAAGGGAGAACTTATATCCTTGGTTGCTTTTGTTACTGCTAAATTGGGTTTCGGTCTTTAATCTGGTTGATTTTAACAATGGAGAATCTCTGTAGGATAGTACTTATAGTAAATATTATCAATAAGTATTAAGCCTAGGAACAAAACTGAGTTTTTCAACTACTCTGAATCTATATCGGGAGTGTGTGATGGGGAACATTCATTATTGGATTTAATTTAAAAACAGGTGCAAATAATTTAATTTAAAAAAACAAACAGGTGTAGTTTGACACGTAAAACTTAACTGCACCATCTTTAATCAGTCAAGTAAAAAAAATATCCGAATTTAAGTTTTTGAGAACACAATGCAGTTTTAATACTTAAAAAAAATTACCTGCCTCCAACATGAGATGAGTAGTTTCAGGTTCAATTACAAATTGGCCCAGTGAGGTCTGGGCCTGCAGACATTTACTGTTGTGCAGAAATCTTTCCAAGAAAAATAAAACTATTTCAATAAGGAAAAATGTAGCAAACTTGTTTTACTGAGTGACCTCTGCATCGTGCATAAAGGGGCCACCATTTAGCATTAACAATAGGATCAGGATATTGTCAGTTTATTTTTCACCTAAGATTGTTAAAAAAAAAATCAAATTTGTTGAACATAGTATTTTAAATATCCTCTTAAAAAAAAACGTTGCATACTGAGCTTTGGAACCACATCTCACGATTAAAACTCCTTTAAGTCGCAAATGTCGGCTTAAAAAAAAAGCTGCTTGAAGCTTTCCCAACAACTTGAGAACGCGAAAGAGAATTAAAAAAACCCAAACGTTTCGACGTATGTAATTCTGTGTATTGCAATATGGGCGAGTTGTTGCTATGAGAACCCTATGTTTTGCCTCCTGGCTGGTATCTGACGCTGCAGCCTAGACAACACCGCTGGCAGGGTTTTAGCTAGAGCCTGGCATCTGACTACAGCCAGCACTCCTCAGCTTCAGGAACATTAGCCTAATGGCCGATTTCCTCCCCTTCCCAGCTCAGTGGTCCTTTGAAGTCACCGCGCCACCCAGCCAGGGCCGTTACTGCTGCGCCCTCCCGGGAAGAGAGCTTGGGTGGGGAAGGATGGTTGCAGGGAGGGCCCACAGAAGGGTAGAAAGAGAGGGCCGGCTGCCGAGCCTTCTGGCGGCCGCTGCTTCCCCAGGGCCGGGGCTGGACAGTGCGGGAGGGGCCGCTCCCGCGCACACCCCACGTGGGCTGCTCGCCTCAGGGAGGTGGGGGAGGGGCGGCCCCAGGCTCGATCATGGCCGGGCACCGACGACTGCGCCTCCAGCCTCCCCCCCCTTTAAAAAAAATCTTGCAATAAAAACGCAGCCATTCCTGGGGAGCACGAGGGAGGGAGGAAACGAGCGGGAGAAGTTGGGGGGAAGGTCACCCTGTGGAGGGCGGGAAGGGAGAGCTTTGGCGGCAATTATCTAACAATACCCCAGGGTTCTGGGGATCTAGGGCGGAGCCCACGTTTTTATTGCAGGGGCGCTGAGTTTCAATGCAGGGGTCTTTTGCGCGGGGATTGCCCTCTTCTTTGACTCCCCCTTCTCCCCATTCTTCTACGGCTAGGAGGACGTGCCTTTGGAAGCCACAAGGGCTGCGGCAGCGCCAGGCCTGGTGTTTCTCTCCATTCCCATCCCTTCCCTTCCCCTTCAGATCCAGGCGGTTCTTTTTTCCCGCCGCCGCCCAGCGCCACCTGGCATCTCCAGGGCGACCGGGCCGGCAACAAGATGGCGGACGATAAAGACAGCGGAGGTAGGAAACCGCCTATGGAAGGGAAGGACCCGGCCAGGCTTGCTGAGCGTACCCTGAGGCCTAGAAGGAAGCATCCCTAGGGGATCCTCCTTTCTATTCCCCTTTGTACATGCCACCCGCTGAGGGTAATGGGCGCCGGGGATCCGTGGGGGGGTAGGGAAGGCGGTGACCTTGGCCCCGCCCAGCGCGGGAGTAGGGAGGGAGGATACCTCGGCTCTCCTCCTTTTTCTCAGCCTCCCTCCTCCCTTCTCTTATCTCCCCTCCCCCCAGCCCAGGCGCGGTGCCAGAGTGCGACGCCTCGGCGCCTCCCGCCGCCCCCTCCTCCTCTTCCGGGAAACTAGCGAGCTCCCACAGCCCAGGGACAAAAAGATGGTGTCCCGGTGGTAGTATTACGGTCGGAGATCGCTGCGTCCGCCCACTAGGCCCCGCGGTCCTGGCCGCGGCCCGGCGGGGTTCCTCCTGGATCCTCTTTCCATCTCCCATCGCCCCCATGCGGCCGCGCCAGGCCTCCCTCCTTGTCTCTCTGACGACCGTTTGGCGGCACCATCTTGCTTCCCTGCGGAGGAAGGCGGAAGGCGAGGGCGGGAGGATAGGAGGCTGCGGCAATTCCCTCCCCCTCCTGCGCCATGAAGCGCCTGTTCGGCCGCGCCTCGCCCATTCCCCGGGTTGGCAGTGGAAAGAAAGAACCTGGCCGGAGACGGTCGTTTATTTATTTATTTCGAGGGGGAGAGAAAAAACACCCACATACCCTCCTCTTTCCTGAGGTCAAGATCAAGGAAGCACGTTGGGGAAGCCTAGCCAGGAGGTGGGGCCGCCCTTCCGAGAGGCTGCTCTTCCTCCGCACTCCTTGCAAGCAGGCCCGAGGATGCTTGCGCGCCTCGGGCCCAGCAGGCCCGCCTCCCCCTCCTCTTCCCCTCCCCCTGGCCAGTCCGCGCTGTGCTCGCTGCGTGCGGCCCCATCTTCAGACGCGTGCACGCAGACATGTTCGCTTCTCGGCCTGGAGGCTTCCCCACACAATAAAAAGAAAGGCCCTAGTCTGAGGCACTCCTGGGAAAAGGCCGGTCAGATGGCTGCGGGCCGGGGGCGGGAGGGGACCCCTACAGAGCCTGTAGTGCCCTGCGGGGCCACGAAAGGGCCCGCGTGCAAAGCCCCGAAATAGACAAACACCGGTTTCACCGAACGTTAAAAAGCCACAAAAACCGCCTTAAGACCCAGCTCTTGGGAAAAAGCTTACCCGGATTTTTAGCCAAAATCCCACCAGTATTCACCCTCACCCCCTTAATTCTAGTGCAATAGCTTGATTATTTCCAGTTTATTTTGTCAATAGTTTGTTTTTACATCATTGTTTGCGTGTTGTCTACTCAATTAAACTGAGCTCCTTGGGAGCAGGAACTGTTTTTTGCCTTTGTTTTTTATCCCAAAGGCTTAGACTCGATCCCTGGCAATATAGTAGGCACTTAATAAATTCTTGTGGAGTATTTAAAACTTATTAGGTTATTAAACCATTCCACCTTGTATATTTTAAATATGACGGTAGTCGTATTGACACAAATAATTTGCACTGATTTCCCATTTAGATTGTAAGCTTCTTCAGAGCAGGGAGTGGTTTTTTTTTTTTTTTTGGCCGATTTTTGTATCCCCAGACTCTTAAGAGAATACTTGCTTGTTTGAAAGTTAGTATTTAGATTACTAAGCCACTAGTACATTTTGAATGTTACTGTCGTTCTGTTGAGGTTGATAATTTGCATTCTCAAAAATCCCAGCAAAGCAACTGGAAAACAATATTTATTCTTAATCTGCTTGTTATCAACATTTGTGAACCTGAGGTGGGCTGTGGAAAGAGCCAAGAAACTAGGAAAACTGAGCTTGAGTCAATCACTTAACTCCCTCAAGTCTCAATATTTTTGCATCCGTAAAAGGATAGTGGTCTATATAGCCTGTAAGGCCCCTTCCAGCTCCGAATTTCTGCTGTGCCACAGAAAGCCAATCAGAGAAATAACTGATTTATCCATTTTAACAATAATAATATTTGGAATTGGAATAGGCACTGACCTCAAGGAGTTTACATTCTTTTTTTAACACTAAAATTTTTAATTTTTTTTAGCATTCACTTTCATAAGATTTTGAGTTACAGTTTTTTCCTCCCTCCCACTGTTCCCTGCTCCCCAAGATGGCATGCAGTCCGATATAGGCTATACACATGTACATTCACATTAAACATATGTTCCACATTAGTCAAATAAGAATCAGAAAAAAGGGAAAAAACATGAGAAAGAAAAAAATAGTATGTGCTTTAATCTGCATTCAGAATCCACATTTCTTTCTGTGGATGTGGATAGCAGGAGCTTACATTCTTAATGAAATTTACGAATGTTACTATGCTACCTTTCCTAAAATAAGTGACATTAACCTTCAGTGATGCTATTTAGAAAGTACAGTACTACAATGTATACATACCAAGAAGTGACTCATTTTTTATATTAATTTTTTAACTATATCAGGAAACTGGGATGTAGAATTTGAGAAATTGAAGGGGATTTACAGTCAGTATGTTTCAATGGAAAGAAAACAGAATGTGGAATCAAAACCCTGGGTTTGAATGTCATCTCCATCATTTATGTCACAAGTCCCTTAACCTTTCTAAGTCTCAATTCCATTATCTGTAAAATGAGAATAATGATAATACCACTTCATACCTCCCTTTGTTTTTGTGAGGAAAACACTTTAAAACTGTAAAACACTATAAAATCATGAGCTATTATTTTCATTAGTCTAATCCCTTTTCTTTATAAATAAGGAATCTGGCTATAAAGGTTAAATGAGTTTCCCTAGGTCTTACAGTTAGGTGGCAGTGAAGCAGGAAATAGAACCTGGTTTGGTTACTTTATTTAGCAACGCTAATAGAAGTAGATACTTTGGAAGACATTGGGAAGAGATTTGTCGGCAACTGAACAGGTTAATCATGGATATTTGTGAGCTATTTTTGTTAGTAAGAGAACACTCCAAGAAACAGACGTTTAACTTTGAAACAGAGAGGACTTGAGAAGTCATTTAAACCTCCCTTATTTTAAAGAACAGTGGGAAGTAGAAAGGATGCTGAATGTGTAATCAGAAGACCTGGATTCATCTCCTGACTTTGTCATTTACTGCATACTGTGCGACCTTTCATAAGACAGTAGACTTCTCTGGTCCTCAGTTTTGGTCTGAACAAGGTCAGGTATCTGATGGCTTTAATTCTATTATATGAAGTGATTTTTTTCCCAGAGTAGAAAGAAGACCAGACTGGGAGTCAGTATCTTTGGCTTCTAGGCCTAGCCATTAATTAGCAGGCTTTAGGGGAGTTATGTAATCTCTCTTAGCTTCATCTCTAAAAGGAGGGGTTTGGACTAGACATCAAAGATCAGTTCTATCTCTTAAGATGTGATTTTCCCATTCCAAACATCTCTTGATTTTTTGTCCAGCGATCTTTCTGTTTTGTGACATGGCCTGCCATTTAATTAAAAAACAAACACAAAAACACCAGGATATATAATAAATATATAGTATGCATAAAAATTTTCATCTTAAAATAAATGAGGCAGGTGACCTATAGGAAGCCAGGTGGTGCAGTGGGTAAAGCACTGGGCCTGGAGTCATGCATTCAGATCCAGCCACAAACACTGTGACCTGTCTGCCTCAGTTTCCTCAACTATAAAATGGGGCTTGTTGTGAGGATAAAAGGAGATAATATTTGTAAAGCACTTAGTACACTGCCAGGCATATAACAACCACTTAATAATGCTTATTGCAGAGGTGGGGTTTGGGGGGAGGGAGAGGATTTGCAGAAAGAAATATCCAAAGGAATTCTACAAACTCCTGTGTTCCTCATTGGCTTATCCTAAGATCAGTGCATTTGAAAAAGATTGCAGCTTCCTTTGTCTGCCTTATAAAATTCCACAGCCTTAAGCCAAGTATAATAGAAATAGATTTAAAAATTAGAAGACCTGGATTCACATACTGGCTTTGTACCTTACCTGTGTGACCAAGGGCAAATCATTTAACCTCTCTGGGTCTCAGATTCTTTATTTGTAAAATGAGGGGGGTTGGGCCAGATGACCTGTTAGATCACATCTGAGCTCTAAATTTGTGATGTGGGCCATCAAGAACCAGTCAGCTGCCAGAACTATGTTGGTTTCCAAGAGAAAATTCTTTCCCCACACCATTCAAAACAAAGATTCAGGAATGGCCATGAGGTAGAGAGATCCAGTGGGTTTTGTACCTTTTTTGTATGAGTGAAAGTGGCCATTTAATCAGTTCAAACAGTCAGTAAACCTCTGCTAAAACTTCCAAACCTGACTTGGACAAAACTTAATAACCATCAACAAAAACAACCAAACATATAAAATAAACTAAGATCATACATTTAGTTGTAAATATAAAATGACTTTTTAGAAGAAAAATTACGGAGACAGCAGGTATTTCCTAGGAACCCATCTGTCTCACTAGTCCTTTCTCCCTCCTTATCTTCCTTTAAGATTATATTTCTGTGAAGCCTTTTCTGATCTCTACAGACTCTAGTACTTTCCCTTAAGTTTTTGCCTTAGGAATACAAGCAGTGGAAATTATAAAGAGACATTACCTTTATTGTTAGAAAATAGTTCTTAACAATTAGAACTATTATATGTTTTTTTTCTTTCTGGAGGCCAATTGGGGTTAAGTGACTTGCCCAAGGTCACATGGCTAGTTTTTTGGTGTTAATTATCTGAGGCTGAATCCGAACCCAGGTGCTCCTGACTCCAGGGCCGGTGCTCTATTCACTTCACTATCTAGCCACCCCCAACAATTAGAACTATTTTAAAATGGAATGGACTTCCTCAAGAGGTAGGAGGTCCTCAGCTACCTGCTATTGGATGTCTTCAGGATGTTCCAGGATGACTTACTGCTTGTCAGATTTCTTATATCGGGATTCCTTCAGGTATGGGTTCCACTAGATGGTCACTCAGATGACCCAGCCCTAAATTCCATTTTGCATGCTCCCCCAGCAGATTACAAGTTCTTTAAAGGGCAGGAACCATTTTTGCTCTTGTCTTTCCATCCTTAGCATCTGGCAGAGGGCTTTGCCTGTGATAGGCACATAATAATGTTTGATGAATTTTTAGCCTAAGCACTTGGCAGCACAATCTTATCATTCACAAGTAGGGAAATTGGAGCAAAAGAGAAAAAAATTGGAGGAAGAAGCCTGATAACGTAACTTTAGCCTTTGCTGAGGCTGTCTGTCAAAATTTGCTTGTGATTTTGTAGGCCTTAGAGAATGGCTTGAGATGCCTAGAAGAGATTTGACCTTGATTACACAGCTAGGACAAGTCAGAGGCAAAATAGGAACTTGAGTCTTATAACACTCTCCTTTGCCATGTTCCCTCAGAGTTAAGTATTAGTGAGCTACTCAGATTGAGATGTCCAGCAGGCAGTTAGAAATTTGGGACTATATTAGTCCATTGTTCTGTAAACCCAAGAACATGAACTACTTGGGGGATAGACTCCTTATTTAAAAAAGAAAAAATGCTGGGAAAATTAGAAAGCAGTTTGATTAAAAAAAAGTTTAGATGAAGATCTTAAACTAAAATTAGTTCCAAGTGGAAGTTAATATAAAAGATTATATCATTAAAATATTACAGGAGTTGGGAAGGAGATACCTTTTACAACTATTAATTGAGGGAGAATTCTTAACCAAACAAGGGAGAGAGGTGATCATAAAAGATAAAATACACCTTGTGATTATAGAAAATTTAAAAGCTTTTGTATGAACATAATCAGTCCAACTAGGATTAGAAGAGAAACTGTCAATGGAGAATAATTTTTTGCATTAAATGTCTTTGATAAAAGCCTGATATCTAAGGTATATAGGCAATTAACACAAATATATCTAAGACCAGGTACCATTTACCAATATGAAGTGGCTAAAGGATAAGAGCAATCACAACTTGTGTAAAGATATGTCTTCAGGCTGGTCCTAGTTATTCACTCTATTGCAATTTGCTAATGGAATGTTAGAAGTGGGATAGATAATTTTTGCTAGTTTTAGCAGTCTCCTTTTCATATTTTTAATAAAGTTTATACGGAAGTTTTCCTTTTTTTTTTTTTTAACCAAAAACCTATTAGTTACACCTTTTTAGAGTTTTTATCTTTCTTGTTTTAGTGCCTCATAAAATATCATTTAGGGAGGGGCTATTTTTTAAAAAATTCTTAACTTAAAACGCCAAAAAAGAGAACATATATACACACAGCTAAACACAAAAAGATTGTATATGCAACTATGAATATTCATGTTATATTGCATCCTTGAAGTATAGAAGTTAGATGTGTTATTTTCAAAACTATTCTTGTTTATGTTTCCTTTTGTTCTCTTCTGTGCATTAAAAAAAAACAAACAATGGCTTTCTTTTTGGAGTATTATTATTACTAAACTCTGCTTTCCCCTGAACTCTTATTTTAAAAACTAAAGGATATTCCTTAATTGATAAATGGTGAAAGGATATGAACAGGCAGTTTTCAGAGGAAGAAATTAAAGCTATCTATAGTTATATAAAAAGATGCTCCAAATCTCTATTGATTAGAGAAATGCAAATCAAAACAACTCTTAGGTACTACCTCACATCTATCAGATTGGCTAACATGACAAAACAAGAAAATGATAAAAGTTGGAGAAGATGTCGGAAAGTTGGAACACTAATTCATTGTTGGTAGAGTTGTGAATGGATCCATCCATTCTGGAGAGCAATTGGCTTCCCACATGAAACTATGCCCAAAGGGCTATAAAAATGTGCATACCCTTTGACTCAGCAATATCACTTCCAGGGCTGTGGATCACAAAAATTGGGAAAAGGACCCACATGTACAAAAATATTTATAGCAACTCTTTTTGTGGTGGCCAAGAACTGGAAATTGAGGGGATGCCCATCAGTTGGGGAATGACTGAACAAGTTGTGGGGTATGAATGTAATGGAATACTGTTGTGCTATAAGAAATGATGAGCAGGGGTGGCCAGGTAGCACAGCGAGTAAGAGCACTGGCTCCAGTGTTGGGATGACCTGGATCAAATCCGGGCTCAGATACTCAGCACCACACCCAGAAATAACTGACCGTGTAACCTTGAGCAAGTTACTTAACCCCGATTGCATTATAAATAAAAAAATAAAAAAAAAAAAAAGAAATGATGAGCAGGCACACTTCAGAAAAACCTAGAAAGACTTACATAAACTGATGCTGAGTGAAGTGAGCAGAACCAGGCAGGAGAACACTGTACACAGTAACACCCACAGTGGGCAGCGTCTGACTTTGATAGACTTAGCTCTTCTCAGCAATGCAAGGACCTAAAACAACTTTACAAGACTCATGATAGAAAATGCAGTCCGCATCCAGAGAAAGAAATGAAGTCTGAATGCAGATCAAAGCATACTATTTGCTCTTTTTTTGTTTTGTTTTGTTTTTTTCTTTCTCATGGTTCCTCCTATTCGTTCTAATTCTTCTATACAACATGACTAATATGAAAATATGTTTAATAAGACTATATGTAGAGCCTATATTGGATTGCATATGGGGACTTTGTTTTGCTTGTAACTATTCTCTTCCTCTTAACTTTCCCTTTCTGTTTGCTTATATTCCTTTTGAAATTGATATATTTCAACATCTCTCTTTATGTGTATGTATTTGTGTAACTGTCCTTTGTCCATTTCAGATGAGGTTCATCTGATACTGGTTCTCCCCATTCCATCCTCCATATTTATATATACTTCTCACAAACCTCAATTAGGAAAAATGGCAAATACCACCCCATTTTCCCTTCTTTCTTCATTAGTGTATTTCTTTTAACTTTTTATTTCCCCTCTTAGAACCACAACAAAAGAACCAGCCCATCCCCAGTTCCTCTGTTTTTCTAAATGAAATCCCTCAATACTTTTGAAGACATTAAGATCCTGAAGGAAAACTTGATCATTTTTCTCATATTTGAATGTTAGCATTATATCATCATATAGTTGCTTCCAGTTATTCAAATAATTTTATCTTTTTAGGTTTTTCTTATGTATTTCAAAACTATTCCTCATCTCTGGTCTTTACATTAGAAAAATTTGACAGGCTACTTTTCCATTAAAGATCCATTTTCCTCCTTTATGGTTATACTCTGCAGAATAAGTTATTCTTGGATGTAAGCCTATATGTTTTGCCTTTTAGAGTATTGTATTTCAGAATCTCCTCTAGTTGATTATAGAAGCTGCCTGATCTCATGTAATCCTGACTGTAGGGTACTTGAAGTGGGTATTTACAGTAATTTTTCTTTGATATGGAAACTGGATTTTGTCTACGACCTTCTTGGACCTTTAAACTTCTCGGTTTTTTTCAAAGCACATGGACTCTTTTTCCCAGTTCCAAATTCCAAATTCTCTTCTTTCTTTTATCTCCCTCTCCCATTGAGAAGGCAAGAAAAACAAAACCCATTATACATGCATACATATATATATATATAAAATATATGTTTTTTTTTTTAGAAGGCCAACAGTGAATTCTGTCTTTGCTTTGTCCTCCGGTTCTAAGAGATATGGGCAATTTTCATTTATGATTTCTTTAAATATATAGAGTCCAGGATTAAAAAAAAAATCATGGTTTCCTATGAGTCTGATGAGTCTTAAATTATTTATCCTTGACCTTGTTTTCCAAGTCAGTTTTTTAGATATCAGATAATATTACATACTTAATTTTTCAGACTTTCTACATTCTATTTTTTTTCTCTCATGAAGTAATTAATTTCTCTTTGTTTTATTTCAGTTTTCAAGGGAGTACATTTAGTGGTCAAGGTTTACTGCTTTCCCTTCTAAATCATTTTTTCCTTCCAATTTCTTCTGGAATTTTGATTTCATTAAAAAAGTTTTTTATTTTTTTTCCCTAGGTATTCATGCAGTCTTTGTGGAAAATCGGTTTGGTTTTTTTTTTTTTTTTTGAGGAAGTCAGGGCTAGGAAAAAAAACAAAAAAAAAAATCAATTTTTTCCCCTGTAAGTCTTTGCCTAAAGTTGTTATGCAGTTACTTTCACCTTCTAAGAAGGATTTTGGAGTATCTCTAGAGCTACAGTAAATTTTTTATGCTGGCCCATGTCTTTTTTGCTTTACTCATTTTTATAGGTTTAGTTTCTGAACTGGGACTTTGTGCCAGGGCCAGTCTCTACCTCCTTTGCTGACCTTTGTAGGTAGGCCCGACTTGGTCTTGGCCTGAAACACCTGGGTTCATGTTCTGTTTCCCAAGGTTAGGTCTCCCCCGAATCTTTGGATTCAGAGCCCTGAATCTTCTCTTGTGTCACAGAACAGAGTGCTAGGGACTTCAGAACTCCTCAGTCTGGGGGGTGGAGGGCAATCAATGCCATGCTTAATTGTTGCTGCTGCTTCTGGTGGCATCCAAGGAGCTCAGTGTGGATTTCAGATCACACTGGGGCTTTCTTAGGGGATCCTGTACTTTTGTTGCCTCCAAATACACTGCTTAGGAGGCTAGAGTCATGGCCTGTCTGTGGTCTAGCTGGGAGGCTATAGGTTTGTTTGTTTCCCCTGAAGCTGGTTTTACTAGAAGCTCCCTTTCTTAGTGCCCATGAGCTTCTAGAGTAGTTCTTGGGTGTAAAAAGTCACTTCCTGGAGCTTCACATTAGATTTTTTAATCATCATTTAGGCTGGTGAGAATTTTAGGCTTTTGCTGGAGTAGGCAGCCAGTTTTGGAGGGAATCTATCTTAGGTATTGACTTCATTGTTTAGAGAGAAGATATTTATCTCTTGACAACCCTCAGCTTTGGACAAATGTAATTATAACTCATTTGGACAAATATCAACAAATCAAATGGATGCTTTCTTTTTATACCTTTAAGATTTAGTAATTATAGATTGTCAGTTTATAATTTATGTTCTTTGACGTTTTGCTTGGTAAGAATTTTTAAATCATCTCATTATTTGTGCCTCCTGCTATGTTGTAAGCTTTAGTAAGACAAAGAAATTCTCTGGGTGTATTGCATTTAAGAAAAAGCAGAATTGGGGCAGCTAGGTGATTCAGTGAGTAGAGTGCTGGCCCTAGAGTCAGGAGGACTGAGTTCGGTAACACAATAATACAACAGCCAGAATTCCAGTTCTGGTATAGAAACATTTGATGAATAAAGTTAGCACTGTACAATCCATCTGACAACATGAAATTTATTTGAATCAAATGTAAACTCTTATATTTTCTTTGGTTAAAAAAAAAAACAAAAAACACTGCACAGGTAAATGGTAGGAGAGACATGGCTAGGTAGTAGTTTGTGTAAAGAAAAAAAGTAGAGATTTGAGGCTTTGTACAAACTCACTATGAACTGAAAACAAGGTGGTTGTCAAAAAAGCTAATGCAGTCTTAAACTACAGTAGTAGAATTATGTTGTTTATATTGGGGGAGGTATTCGTATTTTATGCTGTTCAGCATCCAGATGGAAGAGATATTTTGGAGAACCTGGGTGCCACACTTTCAAGAAGGACATTGATAAACCGGAGCAAAGTCAGGGAAGGGTGACCAGCATGGTGAACCAGAAATCATGTCAAATGAACATTGGTGGAAGGAGTGAGTGATGTTCAATGTAAGGAAGACAATGCTTAGAGAACACATGATAGCTATCTTAAATATTTGGAGGGTTGCCTCATATAAAAGATATTTTAAGTCATAGAACTTTAGAGCTGCAAGGGCCTAGTTTCTCATTTAAAAAAAAAAGAGCAACCTGAAGCCCAGAAAGGTTAAACGATCTGCCTGAAGTCACAGAGCTATTCAGATTTGGCTTATTCTGTTTAATTCCAGAAAGGACAGGACTAAGGAGTATAAATTTCAGGAATGTATTGTGATTTAATATAAGAAGTTTCAATCAGTAAGAACTTCTGAAGATGGAATTATCTATTTTATTAGGTAGTTAGTTCCTTGTCACTGGAAATGTTTAAGCAGAGCTATGTGACCACTATGGGGGTTGTTTATGGAGCATATTCATCCATGAGGTAAAAAGATGCATCAAGTTATTTTTTTTCCACTTAATATTTTTAAAATTTGGAATTCAAACACTACCACCAACAAAAAAGAGTAGTTATATAAACAAGCAGGACACAAACAAGGATTACATTTGAAGCCATAAATCTTTGTTTCATACCGTTTGTTTTAAAAAAAAAATTTTTTTATTAACTTTTTTCCTGTTTGCTTGTGCTTCCTTCTGTCCTCTTCTGTGTGGTTAGAAAAGTTTTGTTTATCCTTTTTTATATCACATATATCCTGTATTTGTCATATGTCTTTAGATTTAGTTAAATTCAACTTAAAATACATTTAGTTTTAGTAGTAAAGGCATATCTAATTTAGCACAAAAGAGTCACTGAATTTTAGACCTGGAAGGGAATTTAAGGTGGTATCAATCTAGTTAAACCCTTGATTTTTACCAAGAATCTGAAACCTGAAGCTGCTAAAGGACTTGCCCAAGATCACCCAACAAATTAGTAGTAGAATTTGTGCTAGGAGGAGCCTGGTCTTCTTGTTTCTAGTCCACTGAATGTCTTCATGAAATGGGTGTATTTTGTAATAAAGTTCTGTTTTAAAGAAACTTGTGGCAGCTCTATAAAGTGAATAATCATCTTCTGATTTATCAATCTTAAATTTTCATTTTTGCTTATCAAACTGAAGAATAAAACTATCTACCATTAAAATCTTACTCCGGTGTTATATTAATTAGAATGTTCTGGGAAGAGGATTTTACATGTTCCCCCAATAGAGAACTTGACTCTTTTTCCTATAACTGATGCAGAGGCTGACCAAAAAGTGATAACCTATATTTATAGAGTACTTGAAGGTTTGTAAAGAGCTTTACAAACATTGCCTCATTTCAGGCTCCTAAGAACTTTGCCAGGTGGGTGCTATTATTATCCTAATTTTATAGATGAGAAAAATGATTGAGACAGAGGTTAAGTGACTGGCCAAAGCTCGTAAGTGTCTAGGATGAATTTTAAGAAAGGTCTTCTTGAGAATACTGAAAAAGTTGGGTTAGTGGAGAGCTACTGCTTATTATTATTCCTACAGATTTTGGGGAAGGAGGAGAAGAGAGGAGGGAAAGGAAGTGAGAGTGTGTTATAGCATTGGGTACCATAATAATGGTGTTTTACATGTAATGAAACAAAGGGAAACATTAATAAGAAGTAATTTTAGTTAACTAGAAACTTCATCAGTCCTATGAATTTGTGTATATACTCCCTCCAGTGATGTAAATATAACTGCTTACAATAGTAGATTTTCTTTCTGAGTTGTTTTGGTTGAAAAATTATAACCCTGCAATAACCTAAAGAGGAGTACCTATGAACTCAAATGGACTGTTCCTTATACAATAGTTTAGCCACCAGGCTTGTATTTGAAGTATTTCCATTTTAGTTGATCAAGCCAGAGCTTGTCCTCAGTTAATAGCCTTAGAGAATGAAGAGTTAGCTCCATACCACTATGAGGGATCAGAGGAAGACTTTAGAGGGGAACTTTACATGCCTGATAATATTATATAACTTATATTGGTATAATACTTGGTTGTTTTCAGAGTGCCTTCATACATACAAACTATCTCATTTGATTCTCAACAACTTTGTGAATTTGTTCTCAAATGGGTCTATTTTTTCCACTAACAATGCAGAATTCCTTTCATCTGTGCCTACCTATCCTGTACAGCCCTTATTCACAGAGAATCTCTTCACTATGCTGATGGCTCTCCTTAATTTATTTCTTCCAGTTTTTTTTTTTAAGCATTTGGGGTTAAGTAACTTGCTCAAGGTTACATGGCCAGTTATTTTGTGTGGGTGCCAAGTATCTGAGGCCAGAACCAATCCCAGGTCTCCCGATGCTGGGGCCGGTGCTCTTACTCACTGCGCCACCTGGCCGACCCTATTTCTTCCAATTTCAAAGGTACTAGAGAAAAGACTCAGGCCTGGATGACAGTCATCCTTCTCTTTTGCCACATGACCAGCCCATCTTCATGACATCCTTGATTCCTGTTTTTCTTTAGAATTCCATGTTGGATATATTGTTGCAGCCTGCCCCCACCTGTCACAGGCCTTTCCCTTAACCTCTGTGTGAAAACTTTGGAAGCAGTGGGAGTTTCATACCTCCTGCCTTAGAGCAATACCACTGAAATGTTAGCATTGAAGAGTTGGGTCTTTGCTTCAATAGGATTTTGTAGGAATGGATTTGTCACCCTCATTTTGCAGCTGGAGAATAAGACCTATAGAGGTGTTGACCTTTATGATTTGCCCATGGTCACATAGGTAGTTGGTGGCAGAACCAGGACTCAGACCCACAACTTATACTTTCAAGTCTAGTGCATTTCCTAACTAGAATCCATTCGAGTGATTATGGAGAACTTCAGGGGGTTTTGAAATTATGATTAGTACCTGGGCATTCCTTCTCCAGATCTAGCTACTACTCTCTTTCATACCAATCTAATACCTTTCTAATAATCAAAGATAGTTAACACACAAAATGACTCTGGGTGATTTTGAATCGTTATAGCTATAATGCATGGGTTCCCATCCAGTAATTTTAGGTTTCAAGAAGAAACATTTGGGGAAATTAAGGGATCTAGTGCTTAAAATTCTTAGAAATAAAAAGAATAAGTTTGTAAACTTATTTTGGCCAACTCATTTTGAAAGAAGGAATGCAGGAACAATGTGTCTCTGTGAAAGGCTAGTTAGAAAAGAAGATAAATTGAAAAATAGATTGTGGAGGACCAAGAAAATGCTTCTTGGGAAAACATTAATGCAGAGAAATCTGTGTGGGTATTATAAATGACAGTTATACAGAAAAATTTACATTTCATTAGTGTGAATTTTGGATTGCCTTTTTGTATTGGATCAGATTTTATATGGAGATAATAATTGCTCTTTTTTACTTAGCTCTCATGATAACACACCTAAAATTATATGTTCATTTACTGTCACTTTACTACTAGGGAATTGTCAACAAAATGAAGGAAATTTGAAGGATTAAAAATTAGGTGCCAATAAGAAGCTGTACATAATTCAGCTATACAGCTATCAAGTATGAATGTCTTAGAGAAACATCTTGATAGTCTATAAATATTTAAAGAGTGAAAATATGAGCAAGTATTTAGAAAATAGAAACTTGAATATCAGAAAGCCTTAATGGTGACATATACTAATCTCCTAAGAGAGCTTTATGATTTTCAACATAAAAATTAAAATTGTGGGGCAGCTTGGTGGCGCAGTGAAAAGCACTGCCCCTGGAGTCAGGAGGACCTGAGTTCAAATCCATCCTCAGACACTTAACACTTACTAGTTGTGTGACCTTGGGCAAGTCACTTAACCCCAATTGCCCTGCCCTCCCCCCTCCAAAAAAGACAAAAAAAAAATTAAATTGTTCAAAGCACTAAGAAATGCACCATAAAGAACTAGATTGTATAAGACCTTCAGGGATATGTTGCTCACCTCCCTTCTCAGTACTGATGTATAAAATTCCAGTTCACATAACATATTAACTTAATATCACTGAGACCTGGTAAATTTTCTAGCCAAAACTTAATATTCAACAGTGAAATATTTTAAGGCTCTTTGATAAGACATGAACCACGTCTGTGTAATGCCCCCAGATTCAATAAATTCTATCCCAAAATGTCATACATAGACAGATGATGAAATGAGCTCTTTTCATTTTTGAGGCAGTGGTTTAGGTCTTGTGTAAATGTAGCCTTGGTACTTTTTATGTTTGATGGTTTTCACAATAAGACTTGACTGAGAATTTTTTTGTTTTTTTGCTTTTTGGAGGGCAATTGGGGTTAAATGACTTGCCCAAGGTCACAAGGCTAGTTTTTGTGTTAAGTGTCTGAGGCTGGATTTGAACTCAGGTACTCCTGACTTCAGGGCTGGTGCTCTTTTCATTGTGCAACCTAGCCACCCCTTGACTGAGAATTCTCAAGAATTTTTAGTAAAGATTAGTCAGGTTTTCAATTGCTTTTCAAATTTTTTTTTTTACTTTTCAGTTTTTAGCTAGTAGTACCATAGCATATATCTTTGTACAATAACATTATTTGTACTATCAATTAATTAACCTTGAGGGCATTTCTATATGCCTTTTGTTATATACTCTCAACAGTTCCCATTGTAAGTCATCCCTTGAGACCTATTAGTATATCTTAACTTCTTCAGGTGGGGTTTTAAGTGGTTGGTTAAATGCTTCAAAGATGTACACAGACTTCTGGTCATTAAAGAACAGTGAGATGGTGTAAATCTAATAATAGGAATGTTTATTATTTCACTTTTTGTCAAAGCCTACTTTCATTCTCAGATAATTCATCTTCCTCATTGATAATGGTATCCTTGACATCTATACTTTTGTCATCTTTTTTAAGGTCACATTAGGAAAATTATTCAATTTTCCTTTCCAAAATTTGACTATAATATAGTGTTATATGTATTACTATCTACCAAGGCACTATACTATCTTGCATCTTTGCATTTCCATGACCAAAAAAATGAACAAATATGATTTATAAATTATAAGAGATCTTAGAGTTCATCTAGTTCAATATGTTCTTTTAAAACAATCTTTTTTTCTTTTTTTTTGGTCTTTATTAATTTGTTTACTTTTAGTTTATAAGATTCATTACCACAATTCCTTGAATTTCAAATTTTCTCTCCCTTCCCCCCCCCCCCCCCCCCCCCCCATGGCGGCATACAATCAAGTATAGTATCGGCAAACTTTCACATTAGGCATTAGTCAGGTTATAAAGAAGGATTGTAACAGATAGAATGAACAATGGGAAAGAGGAAACAAAACCAAACGAAAAAGGGCAGGTAGTTTGCTTCAGTCTGGGTTCAATCTCAGTTCTTTCTCTGGATGTAAACATCTCTCTCCATCATGAGTCTTTTGGGGTTGACTTACGACTCTGGATTGCTGAGAAGAGTCCAGTTTACCAAAGTTGGTTGTCAACAGTACATTGTGTCTGTAATTGTGTACAAATTCCTCCTGGCTCTACTCTTCTCACTCAGCATCAGTTCGTAATAGCCTTTCCAGGTAAATATGAAGTCCATCGCTCCTCATTTCTTATCGCACAATAGTATTCCATAATAATGCATATACCACAACTTGTTCAGCCATTCCCCAATTGATGGGCACCCCCTTAATTTCCAATTCTTTGCTACCACAAAAAGAGCTGCTATAAATATTTTTGTACATATGGGTCTTTTTCCTACTTCTATGATCTCTTTGGGATACAACCCTAGAAGTGGTATTGCCAGGTCAAAGGGTATGAAATTATTTATAGCCCTTTGGGCATAATTCCAGATTGCTTTCCAGAATGGTTGGATCAGTTCACAACTCCACCAGCAATGCATTAGTGTTCCAATTTGTCCATATCCTCTCCAGCATTTGTCATTTTCCTGTTTTGTCATCTTAGCCAATCTGACTGGTGAGATGTGGTACCTCAGAGTTGTTTTGATTTGCATTTTTCTAAACAATAGTGATTTAGAGCATTTTTCATATGCTTATAAATATCTTTAATTTCTTCCTCTGTAAACTGCCTGTTCATATCCTTTGACCATTTATCAATTGGGGAATGACTTGTATTCTTATAGATTTGACTCAATTCTCTGTATATTTTAGAAATGAGTCCTTTATCAGTGACATAGATTGTAAAAATTCTTTCTCAATTTTCCACTTCCCTCTTAATCCTGGTTACATTGGCTTTGTTTAGACAGAAGCTTTTCAATTTAATGTAATCAAAATTATCCATATTGCAATTTATAATGCCTTTGGTCATAAAGTCTTCCCCTCTCCACAAATCTGACAGGTAAACTATTCCTTGCTTTCCCAGATTGCTTAAAGTATCAGCCTTTATACCTAGATCATGTATCCATTTAGACTTGATTTTGGTGTATGGTGTTAGATAATGGTCTATGCCAAGTTTCTGCCATACTATATTCCAGTTTTTCCAGCAGTTTTTGTCAAATAATGAGTTCTTATCCCTAAAACTGGGGTCTTTGGGTTTATCAAACAGTAGATTACTATAGTCATTGACTGCTGATTCTCATGTACCCAATCTATTCCTTTGATCTACTACTGTATTCCTTAGCCAGTACCAAGTAGTTTTGAGGACAGCTGCTTTATAGTACAGATTAAAATCTGGTATAGCTAGTCCACCTTCCCTAGCATTTCTTTTCACGAATTCCCTCGATATTCTGGACCGTTTGTTCTTCCAAATGAATTTTGTTACTATTTTTTCTAGCTCTATAAGGTAGTTTTTTTGTAAACTGATTGGTATGGCACTAAATATATAATTTAGGTAAAATTGTCATTTTTATTATATTAGCTCGACCCAGCCACAAGCAATTGATGTCTTTCCAATTAGTTAGATCTGACTTTATTTGTGTGAAAAGTGTTTTGTAGTTGTGTTCATATAAGTTTTGGGTTTGTTTTGGCAGGTAGATGCCCACATATTTTATAATATCTACAGTAACTTTAAATGGGTTTTCTCTTTTTATCTCTTGCTGTTGAATTTCATTAGAAATATACAGGAATGCTGAGGATTTATGTGGGTTTATTTTATATCCTGCAACTTTGCCAAATTTATTTATTTTCTCAAGTAGTTTTTTACTTGATTCTCTAGGATTCTCTAAGTATATCATTATATCATCTGCAACGAGTGATAGCTTGGTCTCTTTTTTGCCTAATTTGATTCCTTTGATTTCTTTTTCTTCTCTAATTGCTACTGCTAACATTTCTAGTACCAGATTGAATAAGAGGGGTGATGATGGACATCCTTGTTTCACCCCTGATCTTATGGGAAATGCTTCTAGCTTCTCCCTATTACATATAATACTTATTGATGGCTTTAAATAGATGCTACCTATTATTTTAAGGAAGGCTCCATTCCTATTCTTTTTAGTGTTTTTAATAGGAATGGATGTTGTGTTTTGTCAAAAGCCTTTTCTTTCTTTCTTTTTTTTTTTTTTAAAGCAATTGGGGTTAAGTAACTTGCTCAAGGTTACATGGCCAGTTATTTTGTGTGGGTGCCAAGTATCTGAGGCCGGAACCAATCCCAGGTCTCCTGATGCCAGGGCCAGTGCTCTTACACACTGCACCACCTGGCTGCCCCTCAAAAGCCTTTTCTGAATCTATTGAGATAATCATGTGGTTTTTGCTAGTTTTATTGTTGATATGATCAATTATACTAATGGTTTTCCTAATATTAAATCATCCTTGCATTCTTGGAATAAATCCTACCTGATCAAAGTGTATTATTCTTGTGATAAGTTGCTGTAGTCATTTTGCTAATATTTTATTTAAAATTTTTGCATCTATATTCATGAGGGAGATTTGTCTATAATTTTCTTTCTCTGTTTTATCTCTTTCTGATTTAGGTATCAGTACCATATTTGTGTCATAAAAAGAATTTGGTAGGACTCCTTCTTCACTAATTTTCCCAAATAGTTTGTAGAGTATTGGAATCAATTGTTCTTTAAATGTTTGATAGAATTCACTAGTACATCCATCTGGGCCTGGAGATTTTTTCCTATGGAGTTCACTGATGACTTGTTCGATTTCTTTTTCTGAGATGGGGTTATTTAAGTAATTTACTTCCTCTTCAGTTAATTTGGGCAGCCTATATTTTTGTAAATATTCATCCATTTCACTAAGATTGTCAAATTTATGTGCATACAACTGGGCAAAATAATTCCTAATTATTGTTTTAATTTCCTCTTCATTGGTGGTAGGTTAACCCTTTTCATTTTTGATACTCATAATTTGGTTTTCTTCTTTCTTTTTTTTATCATATTGACTATCAATAAATATTGTCTATCAATTTTATTGTTTTTTTCATAAATCCAGCTCTTAGTTTTATTTATTAATTCAATAGTTTTCTTAATTTTAATTTTATTAATCTCTCCTTTGGTTTTCAGTATTTCTAATTTAGCATTTAATCGGGGATTTTCAATTTGTTTTTTTTCTAGCTTTTTCAATTGCATGCCCAATTCATTAACCTCTCTATTCTCTAATTTATTCATGTATACACTCAGGGTTATAAAACTTGCCCTAAGAATTGCCTTTGCTGTATCCCACAAATTTTGGTATGTTGTCTCATTATTGTCATTCTCTTTTTTTTTTTTTTGTCTTTTGGAGGGCAATTGAGGTTAAATAACTTGCCCAAGGTTACACAGCTAGTTTTTTTTTTTGTGTGTGTGTGTGTGTGTTAAATGTCAGAGGCTGGAACTGAACTCAGATCCTCCTGACTATAGGGCCGGCGCTTTACTCACTGCGCCACCTATCTGCCCTATATTGTCATTCTCTTGAATGAAGTTACTGATTGTTTCTATGATTTCTTGTTTGATCCACTCATTCTTTAGGATTAAATTGTTTAGTTTCCAATTAGTTTTTGGTCTGTCTTTCCATGGCCCTTTATGGCATATGATTTTTATTGCATCATGATCTGAGAATGATGCATTTATTATTTCTGTCTTTCTGCACTGAATTGTGAGGTTTTTATGTCCTAGTACATGGTCAGTTTTTGTGTATGTGCCATGTACTGCTAAGAAGGTATATTCCTTTTTATACCCATTCAGTTTTCTCCAGAGATCTGTCATATCTACCCTCTCTAAAATTCTTTTCACCTCCTTAACTTCTTTCTTGTTTATTTTGAGGTTGGATTTATCAAGCTCAGAGAGGGGGAGAGTAAGGTCTCCCACTAGTATAGTTTTGCTATCTATTTCTTCCTGTAATTCCCTTACCTTTTCCTCTAGGAATTTGGATGCTATACCACTTGGTGCATATATTTTAAGTAGTGATATTGCTTCATTCTCGATGGTGCCTTTTTAGCAGGATATAGTTTCCTTCCTTATCTCTTTTAATTAGATCAATTTTTGCTTTTGCCTTATCTGAGATAAGGATTGCTACCCCTGCTTTTTTTTATTTTAGCTGAGGCATGATATATTTTACTCCAGCCTTTTACCTTTACCCTGTGTGTATCCCTCTGTTTCAGATGTGTTTCTTGTAAACAGCATATTGTAGGATTATGATTTTTAATCCATTCTGCTATCTGCCTCCGTTTTATGGGAGAGTTCATTCCATTCACATTCACAATTATGTTTATTATCTGTTTCTTTCCCTCCATCCTATTCCTTCCCCTATTAATGCTTATATTTTTTTCTCCCTTTCTCCCTTCCCCTCCTTAATAGTTTTCCTTTTGACCACCGCCTCCCTCAGTATTTCCTTATCAGTACCCCTCCTTTATCCTCCCCTTCCCCCTTACTTCTTCCCTCCCTGCAAACCACCCTCCCCCCTTTCGTAGCCCTTTCCCCCTCCTACTGCCTGTAGGATATTTTTATACTTAATGAAGTATGTTATTTCTTCTTCGCACTAGAGTGACAGGAACAAATCTCATCTGACGCTCCTCTCCCTCACCTCTTTCCCGCTAATATGATACACTTTTCATCTCTTCTCCATAGAGTCCTATGCTTAACTGGTTGTGTTATTCCCTCCTTGTACCAGACCCAATGAGGGAAAAGCTCATATAATACTCATCTCCTTCTCTTCTTTTCCTCTGCTATATTGTTGGTATGCCTCTTTGTGTGCCATAATTTACCCTTTTCCACTTCATTCCTCTTCTTCCATTGCAGTCCCTTTGTAGCCCTTAATAAGATTTTTAAAAATCATTTTGTGTAATTTATACTCGTACCCTCTACTTGTCTATAAACAGTTTGTTCTTATTAAATAACAGGGTGTGTGTGTGTGTTTTCCTTGTTTACCTTTCTGTGTCACTCTTTCATCTCATAATTGGAGGTTGAATTTTCCAATGAGCTCTGGCTTTTTCATCAGGAAGATCTGGAAATCTGTTATATCATTGAATGACCATTTCTTTGCCTGGAAGAATATGCTCAGTATCGCTGGGTAGGTGATCCTTGGTTGTAACCCGAGCTCTTTTGCCTTCTGGAAAATTGTATTCCACTGCCTCTGATCTTTCAGTGTAGAGGCTGCCAAATCCTGTGCGATCCCCACTGTGGTTCCTCGATATTTGAATTGTTTCTTTCTGGCCACTTGAAGTATTTTCTCTTTTACCTGGTAGTTCTTGAGTTTGGCCACAACATTTCGAGGACTTTTCAATTTGGGATCTCTTTCAGCAGGTGTCTGGTGGATTTTCTCGATTTCTATTTTACCCTCAGGTTCTAGTATCTCAGGGCAGTTTTCCTTAATGAGCTCTTGGAGAATGTTGTCCAGACTCATTTTTTCATCATGATTTTCTGGTAGGCCTATGATTCTCAGGTTATTTCTCCTGGATCTGTTTTCTAGGTCAGTTATTTTTCCATTGAGATATTTTACCTCTTTTTCTAATTTTTCATTCTTCTTGTTTAGTTTGAGTAATTCTTGGTTCCTCATGGAGTTATTTGTTTCAATTTGGTTGATTCTGGTTTTTAGCAAATCATTTTCCTTGGTTAGTTTTTGGAGCTCCTTTTCCATATCATACATTTTTCTTTTTAAGGAGCTGTTTTCTTTATTATAATGTTTTTCTAATTCTGCAATTTTGATTTTAAAAGAATTATTCATTTTGTCTTCTGTCTCTCTCATTTGGTTTTCTTTTCTTTTCTTTCTTTCTTTAATTTTTTAAAGCAATTGGGGTTAAGTAACTTGCTCAAGGTTACAGTTATTTCTGGGTGTTGTGCTAAGTATCT
This sequence comes from Petaurus breviceps papuanus, assembly GCF_028583685.1. Taxonomy (NCBI): domain Eukaryota; kingdom Metazoa; phylum Chordata; class Mammalia; order Diprotodontia; family Petauridae; genus Petaurus; species Petaurus breviceps. The sequence continues at coordinate 4,516,016 of NW_027187343.1, read as the reverse complement.
GAGCCCGGATTTGATCCCAGGTCTCCTGACTCTGGGGCCGGTCATCTTACTCACTGCGCCACCTGGCTGTCCCTCTTATTTGGTTTTCAAAGTTCCTTTTGAGCTCATCTAGGAGAGCTTTCTGTGATTGGGACCTGTTCCCTGTTGATGTTTCAGCTGTGGGTGTGGAGTCCACATTGTCTCCCTCTGGGTTTGGTTCCTCTCCCTGAGGATAGTAGGACTCCAGAGTCTTTGTAGTCTGCTTTCTACCCATTGAGGCAGGGCCCTAGCCATGCCCTTCCTCTAGGGTTCCCAAGCCTTTATTGTTGAGGGTTTTGTCCTGGGGCAATAGTTATTATGTTTTTTGGGGGTGCTTTGGAGCAGGCGGGGTTCACTCTGCCATCCTGGTCCTTGGAGGTCCTGATAGGGGCTTTTTAAAAAAATTCTGGGCTATGGAGTGGTAGTCCCAGGAGTATTTGCTGTCCTGAACAGGGGCCCTGCATTTGGTTTTTACCTTGCTCTTTCCAGTTCCAGCCCTTTGGTGAAAGGCCTGGTAGTGGCCCCCCCTCGTTGGTCAGGCCTCCTCCTGGCCTGCCTCTGCATACACCAATTTTTTTCTTTTTTTTTGCTTTCTGGAGGGCAGTTGGGGTTAAGTGACTTGCCCAAAATCACATGGCTAGTTTTGTGTTAAGTATTTGAGGCCGGATCTGAACTCAGGTCCTCCTGACTCCAGGGCTGTTGCTCCACTCACTGCTCCACCTAGCCACCCCAATTAAAACTTTTTTTTTAATGAACTTGACACACATCAATAGACATGAACATTTTATACAGAGAACTGAAGAAAAAAACTGTATGTGACACTGAGTCTGTGTTATGTAGAATTTTTTTTTTTTTTGAGTTTTCAACTGTTTATTTGTGTTAAAATCACAAGAGATAATTAGTCAAAAAGACCAAAACCCATGTCATCATCTGATTCCTCGGATTCCTCTTTCTTGACTTCCTCTTTCTTCTCTTCAGCAGGGGCAGTACCCCCAGTAGGGGCAGCACCAGCTGTCGGGGCAGCTCCACCAACTCCTACATTGCAGATGAGACTTCCAATGTCAGTGTTGGCCAGGGCCTTTGCAAATAGACCAGGCCAGAAAGGTTCAACATTTACACCTGCTGCTTTAATGAGGGCATTGATTTTATCCTCTGTGACCGTGACCTCATCGTCGTGCAGGATGAGGGCCAAGTAGATGCAGGCGATCTCCGAGACAGAGGCCATTTCTGGGGCTGCCTGTCCTGGTGCTAGCTGCGGGCTGAAGTCAGCCTCAGCCTCACCCCAACGCCGCCTTAGCTTCCTGGGAAGGACCGAGCACCTATGTACAATTATTTTTAGAAGTATATATTAAATTGAATTTAGAAGTTCTAGCACTACCCTGATTATTTGTTTCCCTTTCTGGACTTTCCTCTGCTCTCTTCTGTATACTTTTAAAAAATGTTTTATTGACCATGTTTTTTTTCCTTTACATTTTTGGTATCATTATCACTACCCTCCCTTGCCTTCTTTTACCTCCCCTAAAAAAAAAAAAGTTCTCCCTATACGCAGCAAAATTAAATTCACACATTCACACATCTTATAATGTATGTCTTTTTCTGCACCTCTAATCCAGCACCTCTTTGCTAAGAGGTGGAAAGCATTACTTATTATTGGTCTTCTGGAGTTGGGATTGGTCATTGCGTTGATCATAGTAAATCTTTCACAGCTATTTTCCTTTTCAGTGATGTAGCCATGGTGTAAATTGTTCTGTTTTGTTCATTCACTCTGCATCAGTTCCACTTCCCTCAGAAAAGTTAAGTGACGTGTCCAAATTAACGTGGGTAAAAAGTGGAAAGACTAGAATTGGAACCTGTGCCTTTGGACTCCAAATCCAGGGCTCTACATTTTCCTAGTATCCTTCACTTCACTTCAATTAAAAGGCAGTACAAAATAATCACTGTATACTCTATGTTCTTATTGCTTAGTAGAAGCCATTATAAAAATGGCATATGATATTGGATTTTAAAAAGACAAAAGTATAAGATCAGCACTACACAACTCTGGCCAAGAAAAATGACCTTTTTATACTTATGATCCCCATGAAGCACTCTTCTTATCCCAATTCAAAGGATTCTTTTGATGTAAAGAAATGTGTGCTGTATTGATGAATTACCACATCATTTAAGAGGCTCCAATGAGGCCTATGATGTCACAAGAACAAGTAGTAGGTAATATTGTACGTGAAATTAAATTTTTAAAAATTATTTAATCATAGGTAAATATGAGGACACTTGAGGAATAAATATGAGGAAAAATGAAATTCTTCACTTATTGTATCTATGAGATACAGTAGTTATAACTCTAATTCTCTAAAAATTCAACAAGAAAAACAAGTTGAAATGGTTTATTTTAAAGTAGATGTTTACTCTTGGACCTCATCTTCCAAATTACTTTGTCTTTTTAATTATTAAAAATTTATGCTAGCAATAGCTTCTTCTTCAGAGCACTTCTCTGAAAAGTCCTTATAAGAATCAGGCAAACAGCTGTGTAAAATAGGGAACAAAATAAATGTAAACAAACTCTTGCTTTGCCCAAGTTAAATTTGACTAAAATAATTTTGTGATTTTACCAGAATAATAGGCATCTCAATTCCAGGCATTGTCATTGAGTGTATTTTCAAGCATTTTCTTTTGGTCTGAGTATTTCAAAAAAGAGAGATCTCCTTGTTTCTGTGGCGAAGGAAATGGCAGAAGCTGTTAAAAATTTGGCTCTCAGACTGATGAAGAAGAAACAAGCTGTAGAAAAAACAAACTAGTTTTTTTTTTTTTTTTGCTTTTATTTGGAGGGGGGAAGGTAGGGCAATTGGGGTTAAGTGACTTGCCCAAGGACACATGGCTAGTTTTGTGTTAAGTCTCTGAGGCCACATTTGAACCCAGGTTCTCCTGATGCCAGGGCTGATACTCTCTATTCACTGCGCCACCTAGCTGCCCCCAGAAACTAGTTGTTTTTTAGAGGAAGAGTGTATGTGTGTGTGTATGTGTTTTTAAACTGCACTGAACAGAAAGGTACAATGGGGAGCTGGGAAGTACAGTCAAATAACCTTTCTTCCTACACCGAAACATGTTGAGGAGCATCTTTTTTATATCCCATTCCTGTACCTGTATGTTAATTGTTTTCTTACTCTTGGTGATTTTTTTTGGAGACGGAAAAATATTTCTTGAACATTCATTAAAAGCAAACTACAGTAAATTGGCAACGTGTGGCAAGTCAAGAATCCACATAAATCAACATAAAGCTAAATAATTTAAATTTGGGCAACCTATTTCTCAGATTGAGGGGAAAATGGTTGTATACGTGGTTTTTTAAAATAAAATTTTTTTTTTTGTCTTTTTGGAGTGGGGACTGCAGGGCAATTGGGGTTAAATGACTTGCCTAAGGTCACACAGGTAGTAAGTGTTAATTTTAAGTCTGAGCTGGAATTTGAACTCAGTCCTCCTGACTCCAGAGCCAGTGCTCTATTCACTGTGCCACCTAGCTGCCCCATGTATATGTGGTTTAAAAAAAAAAATAGAGAACACTTTTTTTTTTTCTTTCTCTGATATTTTTCCTCTGTACCCTGACCCCTCTGAGGTTAGTCCAAGGTTCAAATTCTGAAGAATTGGTGTTGGGAATAAAAAGTTCTAAATGTCCAGGCAGCATTAACATAGGAGAAAAGAATGAATGATATAAAAAGAAAAATACTTCACAAATATATATATATATATATATATATATATATATATATATATATATATACACACACACACATGAATATATAGAACGAAAAGAAAGTACTTTACAAATATATACACAAATGAATAGAGAGAGCTATACATATGTATATATACTTACTGAAAAATTAATATAACTAGAACTATAATACTCTAAAACATACATACATATAGCTATGTATATAGGCTACGTATACTGAAAAAATTAATGCAACTACATTTGGGAATATTTTTGTTCTTATTTTTTTTTCATTTTTTTTCATTCATTTTAATTGCATTAATTTTTCAGTATACGTATCCTTAACAGTAGTTCTTTAATCTTTATTCCCACATTTCAGATACTTGCATCTTAATAATTTCTTTAGTGTTTAAACATTGGTAACAATAAAGACATACTTTGGAAATGAGGCATAAATCTAACTGAAATTGTTTAAAAAATGCTATTCGTTTATCTGTCTTTCTTTTTTATCCTTAAGATATGTTGGAAATATTTAAATGGAATATTTAATGTCTGTCAACAGAATTAACTTTAATTTCCTTAATAAAATGTTAAAATATCCGTGCATTTTTTCAAATATTTATTTCTTTAATTTGCCTTCACCATTTTCTAAGAACATGGGCTCAATTTTCCAGATCCTCCCTTTCTTGTAAATCTATACCTGGTTTCATGGCCTTGTTCAGAAAGCTCCAGTGGTTTAACAATGATTACCAAATAAAACTCCTTTAACCTGGCATTCACAATTTGTCCCAGTCTGATTTTAATTTACCTTTCTAAGTTTGAATCATAGCTCCTTGGATTTACAGCTGGAAGAAACCTTAGTATTTAGTACAATTCCCTCATTTTGCTGGTTTTGAAAGTGAGGCCCAGAGAAGTTAAGTTACTTGTCCAAGGTTATATAGTATTCAGCAGACCTAGAATTTGAATCCAGCTCCAGTTTTCTTTGTTCATACTTCCTCTCATATAATCTTTGTGTACTTGGAGTTAATCCACCAAATCATACTCAAAAAGAAGAGAGACTGCTATTTTCAAATTCTAGGTGTAACACTGTAAGTGGCTACCACCACAACTTATTGGGAGCTCACAGGTCCTCATTGGTATGCTTCCTATTGACAGCCGGGTTGGGGGGGGGGGGGTGTAGATCAACTTTTAGTAAAGACATTTATTAAGGTGGTATAGTAAGAACAGTTGGTACAAAAAATTCCTCAAAAGCCTGGGGCACACACTTCCACACATTGTCCATAGGAAAAGGGGGCTCAGGGTATAGCTGTGTAGTTTCAGCTATTTTGGCAGTACTCCCCAAATTAATTTTCCTAAAGCATACCTGTAACCATGTGACTTCTCAGGGATTTCCAACAACAACAACAGATGATAATAGCAATATAAAAACACTTTAAAGTTTGGAAAATACTATATCATCCTTTTTTTTTTTATCCTCACAACAACCCAGGGAGGCAGGTGCTATTTTTATCCCTATTTTATAAATGAGGAAACTAAGGCAGTTAGTTAACTGACTTGCCTAGGGTTCTATAGTTAGTAGTTGTTTGGGGTTGGATTTAAATTCAGATCTTCCTGACTCCAGGTCTGGTGCTCTATCCACAGCACTACCTAGCAGAGAACAGGTATTACAAGATGGAAAACTAAAAGTAAAGCAGGTGAAAAGATATATATATTCCCCGATAATAAGCCACTGCCTTATTAAATTTTTGGACAGAAAAACACCAGAGGGCTTATTTTCAGGGGAGGGCTTATTTTAATGAACATTGACAGCAATTTTAATAAACAGGTAAATGTGAACAAAAAAATGTACCTTTATTCAATAAGCAAATCACTGGGGAAGAACAGGATGACGCTCTCACTGCTGCAGCTCTGATTGGATGCAGCTCGGAGTGTGGCGTGCGTTTCATGGCGGGGGGGACAGTGCATACAGAGGGTACCTAATGTAGTGTGTAGCGCAGGGGATCACCTTCACTACAGTAGCAATCTCAATAGGGCTTATTTTCGGGGGAGGGCTTATTGTAGAGGAATCTTACACAGTAAGGGGAGGGCTTATTTTGGGGAATAGTGAATAGGTGAATGGGGACAGATTATGGAATACTGTCATTGCTAAACTAAGTGGTTTATATTAGTAGAGAATTGGGAGAGTGGCACATATTTGAATAGGAGAGTAACAGTATGAAACCTTTGTCGGGAGGATTAATTTAATAATGATGTGAATAACATATGGAGACATTAGAAGTAGGAAACCAATGAGAATATCATTGTCATAATCTTACAGGAGGTGATGAAAGCCTGGGCTAGGCAGTGGATATGAAAAGGAAAGTAAATTTGAAGTAGATTTCTAAGGGTAAACACATAGAGCTTGGTATATGAAAAACAAAGGAAGAGAAGGAGTAAAAGACTCCTTTTTGTGAGAACAGAATACCATAAACAGAAATGGAAAGTTTGGGCATGATAGCTAAAAGTGATAGTGGAGATGTCCTGTAGCTTTTGGAACCTAGGACTGAAGCTCTTGTTGGTACTGGAGAGGTAGAATTTGACATCGAGGTGGTAGTTGAAGCCAAGACGCTGTCCTTTGCCTTCTCGGTAGTCTCCCTGATTACCTTGATTACTCACTTTTAACCCTGCTCTCCCCCTCCCCCAACCTGGAGTTCTTTCAGATTTATATATTCAACCCCAATTTTTCTCCTAAACTCCCAGTTCTCCACCTCCAACTGCCTGCTGGACGTCTCCATCTCAGTGTCATATTGGACTCGAGCTTAGAATATCCAAGACTGAACTTATCTTCCGCATTAAATCTGCCCCTTCTCCAAACTTACCTGTTTCCATGAGAAAAGCACTGTCATGCTCAGTCATCCCAGTTCATGTCTTTAGAGTCATAGGATCATTAATTTAGAAACCAAAAGGGACATTAAAAGTCATCTAGCCTAACTCCCTCATTTTAGAGATGAGGAAACTGAGGTTTATCCCCATCTCCAGTCAGTTACCACATCATGCTCACTTTACATTTATCCTGTCTCATATCTACACACCTTTCTCCACTTATCCTACCACCAAGTTACTTTAAACTATCCTTACTACTTGCTTGAACTGTTGGACTGTGATAGCTTCTTTACCAGTCTTCCTGCCTCAAATCCCTCCCACTTCCAAACCACGTAGCTGCCAAAGTAATCTGTGGGTATGGGTCCCACTGTCACTCCCTTGCCCAAATACCTTGAGCAGTTCCCTCCCTGGGATAATCCACAAGGGAATTTAAGGCCCTTTTAAAACTGGTATCAACTTGTCTTTCCAGTTTTTCTTCGCATTATTTCCTTTTGGCATTCTCTGTTCCCTGAACATGATATGTCATCTCCTTCCTTTAGGCATACACATGCTTATATATTCTTTCATAACTAGAATTCACTACCTTAAAAAAATTACCTAGGCCTCACCTGTAGTACTGTTCTTAATTCTGGGGGAGTTTTTAAGGGATTAAGGGATTAAGAAACTGGAGAGTGTCCAAAGGATAGCAACCAAGAGGACTGGACCTTAAGTTCATGCCACATTGGCCTGAGGAGAAGGAACTGGGTATGTTTAGCTTGGAGAAGAGAAGGCTCAGGAGAGCCATATATATTTGTTATGATTTGGTAGAAAAATAAGATCTTTCCCAGTGCCCTCTCCTCCCTTTTGTCTGGCTCTGCCGCTGTTTAGGATCTTGGTAGAGCCCTGTTTGGGGCTTTGACTGTGGCTACAGGTTTGATTTTTGCTGTCAAAAATTTTGTTGGGGATATTTTACCCTGTACAGGCAATGAGAGATAAGAGTAGGGGCAAAGGTAAGTGATTAGGGACACAAGTCTTAGAATTTAAAAAGTTACAGGCAGTTACTGGAGTCTGAAGTGGGAGCCTCTTAGAATTAAAACAGGTCAGAGACAGTAGTGGAATTTGAAGTAAAAGCCAATTTAAGCTGCAGAGGATATGAATTGTGTAGCCAGCTGGGGAGCAAGCAGTATCTGGGGCATCTGACATTAAAGCAAATTCATTGCCTGGGTCACAGTCAAGACCAGAGAGTATTGGAGAGGTCCATAGTTCAGAAATCAAGGGCTCACTCAGTACCTGCCAAGCAACAGAGGAGTAAGCTGGAGGGAGAATACATGCTCTAGTTTGTTATATTTGCTGTTCTGTGGATGCAGACAAGTTTTGTGGCCAGGATCTACCTTCCAGATTTCCTTTCGTCCTTTTCATCTGGAGAACTACGGTCTGAAATGACCCAATGATGATGGACAGGAATGACCAGGGACCCAGGATAAACACTTTTGATTTTTAAACAATATCTAGTCTTCCTGGCCTGGGGGACCTTAATTTTGGGGTCATTTTAGGGTCTTTTAAATATGTGTATTATCTAATCAGAAAAATTTCTGTAAATTTTCCATTCTAACTGTATCCTTTTTTGTGTGTTCTTTTCTTAATCCTTCATCCTTTATCTCTCTCAATGATGTACCTACAATTAAGCCGCTCTTATGAATGCCTTGTATGACAGAATGAAAATGGATTTAATCCTGATCTCTAGAATGCCACAGTCACATTTCATTTCCTCTGTGCTTCTCCCCTCCCCCCAGCTGTGGTAAATTCCTTGAGGATGGATAAGCAGGAAAAATATAGAATGAAATGAGATACTTTCTTCTTTAGTAGCATTACATAGCTTTCAAACTTCAAGGCTTTTAAATGGTTATTAGTAATGCAGTGTTAGGCTTATAGGAGATCATACTCATAGGATTCTACTCAAGCTTGAGTGCCTCTGTTTCTTCAGTGGGTTTAATAATCCAATGACATGAATAACATGGTATTTATGTTGTTGAGTCATTTCTTTCAGTTGTGACAGACTCTTTGTGACCCCATTTGGGGTTTTCTTGGCAAAGATACTGAAGTGGTTTGTCATGAGGCAGAGATTACCTGACTTGTCCAGGGTAGTAAAGGTCTGAGGTGACATTTGAACTCATCTTCCTGACTCCAGGCCTAGTACTCTATCCTCTGTGCCACCTAGCTGCCTGTAGTACCTATACTTTGGAGTGGTTATTAGGCTCAAATGAGATAATGTCTGTATAACACTTAGCAAACTTGAAAACCTATATAAATGTCATAATCGTTATTATCTGCACTAGTGATACAGGCAGATAATTTAAATCCTCTTGGTTCCATTTCTTTCTGTGCCCTTGTTTACAGGTTCATCAGTTTAGAGTTGGAAGGGCCCTTAGAAGTCATCTAGTCTAACTTCCTTATTTTATAGAAGAGGAAACTGAGAAGTGAAACAGCTTGTTCAAGGTCACTCTGCTGTTCAAGATTTAAAGCCTTCTATGGTCTGGCTCCCATTGTCCTTTCTAGCCTTATTTTTCATTAACCCCTTTCACACATGCTCTGGTGGAGGCAAACTGCTCTGGGGTTCCCCACACATGACCCAGTATATCACCTCCTCCCCTCATCCTCTTAGAACCCCTAGTTTTCTTCAGAGGTTCAGTTCAAACTGGGCTGCTACATGACACCTTTCCTGATAATCTGATGCTAGTGCTTACCTTCTCCAATTATATTGTATTTATTTTATATATACTTTATAAATGTATACACACATGCCTTCATTGATAGATTATAAGCTTCTTGAAGGCAAGTGCTGTTACATGTTTGTCTTTATATTTACTTAGTGCTTACTACAATGTCAGGCACATAGTGTTTGCTTAATAAATGATTGTTGCCTCTTAAATAGTAGAAACTTAGACACTCTGACTTCAAAACCCCTTTGAAGTGCTTTTTCCACTATAACATGATCCCTCTCATGTAGCACTAGGCAATTAATTTCTACCTTGTATATACAATATTAGGAAAGTATTCCTAAACTTGATGAAAAATATCAAAAAAGTATAAAATTTAGGATAGGATGAAAAATCGTAAAACAAGTATTGAATATCAAAATATATAAGGTGACATCTATATACAGATTTAAGCAACCTTTGTAAACTGAAATGATTACCATTTATTTTTAATGAAACTAACTTGCTTGTCTTGTACACACTGCATAATATGTTCACTTACCATGTTACAAACACTAGAGTTATGAATTTTCTATGCAGATAAACAGCTGGCATCACATTGCCTTCCTCGCTCATTTCAAGGTCACTCCAGACAAACAAGTTGCTGTGGGTGGCCAATAGGAAGAACTGTTTGACTCAATGTTTCTTATGTCATCAGTTAATCTCCATGAATCTTAAGTTTCCTCATCTGTAAAATGGAGATAATACTTCTATTATCTTATAGGTTTTTATTACAAGGAGAATACTGTGTAAGTTTAAAGTTCTCTGTATATGTGAATTATTATTTCTTAATGTTTTCTACCCCCTCAGAGGAATGGTGCACACACAGTGTGCCCTACTTTTCTTCTCTCTTTCATTACTCATAGCTAAATTGGCTAATCTTATAAGTCCATGGAAGTGGATACCTTTCTGGTTTAGCTGGCCTGTTTAGGATGTTATAATTTAGTGACTGAATATACAGAGTATAGGATTATACATGGGTTGCTATAATCTTTAGAGTCCTGGGATTGTGGAGGGATGGGGAGTGGGGGGGGGGAGATATCCAACTCAGCTGTCCTTAAATTACCAATCAGCAAGCACTTATTAAGTTCTGACTATGTGTCCAGTACTTTGCTAGTTGCTCAGGATACTAAAACAAGAAAATGAAACAACCCTTACACTCAGGGAACTTCCATTCTATCAGGTAGGATGACATGTATATAAACGAAGGTGCAGAATAGAAACAAAATGAATGCAAGGTAGTCAGGGAGGAAAGGTACTATCAGTGATGATGGGATAAGGAAAAGATTTGTGTAGTAGTGGTACTCTAGCTGCATCTTGAAGGAAGTGAGGGGTTCTTTGAGGTCGAAGTGAGTAGGTAGTGAATTCCAGGCATGAAAGAGAGCCTATGAGAAGGCAACAAGGTGGGAGATGGAGTGCTATGGGTGAGGAAGAGAAGGCAAGTTTAGGTGGACCTTTATAGTAGGGGATATATACAGTAAAGCTGGAAGTTTAGGTTGGGACCAGATTGTGAAAGTCTGCTAAGGGCAAAGGAATTTATATTTTATACTAGAGGCTATTGGAGTTTGTTGAATAGAGGCATGGCAGGGTCAGATCAGGACTTAAGAAACATCGCTGTGATAGCTGTGTAGAGGACGTCATGGAGTGGAGAGGAACTTGAAACTGGGAGACCGATTCCTAACTGACCATTGTAATGGTCCAGGAAAGATATGAAGGCCTGAACAAAGTTGGTGACTGTGGATGTCAAGAGAAGGGTTTGGAGGCAAGATAGGTGGAAGTAGAAATGACAAGGTTTGCCAGCGGTTTAGATGTGCAGGGTAAAGGGGGGGGGGGGAGTTGATGATAATGCCAAGATTGAAGAATGGTGGTAGATTTGACAGAAATAGGGATGTTTGGGAGAGGGGTAGGTTCGAGAGGGAAAGATAATGAGTTCTGTTATGGATCTCTCTTGATGAGCGATTTTCCATTTCAGCTCCCCAGAGGAGTTTTACTGTTAGCTAACTCAACTTCTCAGACAGCCATTAAGAGGACAGAGCAAGCACTGTCATAACTGACAGGGTCACAAGATTCTTGTGGTGTTTGGAGAGCAGGTGTTAGGTTCATCTATATAGGGTTCCACGGCTACATTAAACCAATAAATAGATCAATGCCTGAAAGAAACAGAGGTGGAAGTTATCTATGAAAAGACCCCTGTCTATGACCATGCAAAGGGTCTCAGTAATTCATTTCATGATGGAGTCTGAACCTTGAGTTACTCCTTATGCACATGGTGACATCTCATTTATGTGGAAATGACTCATGAAGGTATAATAGAAATTGTTGATACAGAAGCCTCTCCGAGATTGTTTTTCTTTTATGTGGGTGACTTTTATAGGGACAGACATTTTAGAGAACCCCTTATAGATTTCTACTATCTCTCCTATCTGGATGTAAATGTAGAATATTTTTGCCATATTAATAGTTATGTTTTGCCACTCTGTTGCTACTTTTGGGATCATATGGAAACTTAAGAAGGTCATAGGTACTGCTGTCTGAAGTTCCTAACTGTGAGGCAGTCTGTTATTATATAGACACAAATGTTCTTTTTTAGTTCCTTTCTACTTCCCCTTACTCTTTTGCCTCATCCATTTATATTGTGGAAAATGTCTCCTTCTCTGAATGTGACAGTCTCTGGTGGTGGTAGAGTTCCAGCCTGCCTCCGAAGGAAGATCTAGATGAATGACTCCAGAGATTTCTGAGAGGTTTAGTATATATAGAAAATTCTGTCCTAAAGGAATATTTGGAGAGGGGGTGGGGAATGTTAGGCTGCATCCTTAATGAGGGAGAATTAGTACTGGGGCAAAAGAGATCCCAATGTTGAGAAGGGAATAGTAACAGGAATTAGGAAGCCGAGTTGGGAATTGCTGTAATAGCTGACATTTATGTAGTGCTATAAGATTAACAAATAACAACCCAGTGAGCTAGGTAGTAAAGTATTATTATACTAACTTTACAGATAAAGAAATGAAGTGGCCTGCCTGGCTCATTTAGCTGGTTAGTGTCAAAGCCAAGAACCGAAGCCAATTCTCTTGACTTTTAGGTCCATCCCTATCTCCACTAGATCATATTTCCATTTGGGTAAAAACCTGTCAGCAGACTCCAAAAGGTAACCATGAGGGCATCACTTACATTATCTGGGGCTGTGGTAGTGTTCATTTTGTGTGCTTATATGCAATAAAAAGAACCTGGCAACAGTCAGGCCTAGGAAGTTAATTCCATTTGATGAGCCAAAAAATTGACCCCTATTGTGGTTGATAAAGGCTAAGAATAGAGCTAGTGATAAATCTGTATCAAAGAAAACGAAACATACATTTGGTCAAGTAAAATTACATATAGTAAAAACCTAGTGTCAGAAACTTCCACGACTCTTAGAAGTATTTAGAAGTTCATTTCAGAATCTACAAAAATCTCCCATGTACTTACTGCTTTTCTTTCTTTAGTAAAATATTTTTCCTGTTTTAATGGTTGTTATTTTAATAGTATTGTTTTCTACTATTTTCCATTGCAAAGTATACAAGATTTTAATGGATCCTTAATGTTATGTTATTCTTATTTCTTCCACCAGCCCATGTCAAAACTCTTCCATGGCTTCTCATTTTTTTGTAATTTTTATCCAAATTTTTGTGGTAAATCATCCATTGAGGATCCATTCAAAATGATAGAAGACCTTTCTTTGGTTCTTTTAATATATGTGAGTACTCGTTCAGGACTTGGGCTGTTCATCTCATCCCCCACTCTTGCTATGTAACCACTTCTTGACCTTTTCCAGAGAGGTGCAGCTTCTAGTGTATGTCATTATTGGTAAAGTATTGCAGCCTACTTACATATACCATGGGTGTCTTCATTGCCTTTTGGGTCATCTACAGTTTTGACTCTTTGGGGATTATGTTGTTCTATGATTTACAGACATATAACATCATTGAGGAAATATTGATATTAAAAGTGGCCTTTATAGCAGTAAGCAGTTTGGGAGCATTGAAAGTGCTGTATAACTTACCAATTATAATTTCAGCCAAGCTCTCCCTACTCAAATTTAAGCCAAGTTCATTGTTCATATGTAGTGTTTGTCCAGGGCATATAAATAAACTATTAGCTTACTCAGTGGTCTACCGCCTAACTATAAGCCTAAGCAATGTGAATTTTTCATCCACTTTGTTTTTTCATTGTAGATGGTTATATCAGTCTCTTAACTATGGATTTTTACAAAAGAAGTATTTTTCAGTTTTTAGGGCTTGATGCAATTAGTACAATGCCAGTAGATGTTTAGTGAAGTGCTATATTTCAATCATATGGTGGTTTAAATATACTTTTGTGGATTATCTTGGGAATATAACTACCATTTATGTTCTTTCCATGGGAAAATGTGTCCTGAGTTCCAAACAACAAACTTACAAATGAACTTTTCCTTTATAATTTAACTTTTACAAATTTCTTTCCAAGAAAGAAAAGGGGAAGAATTTGACAAATTAAAAAAAAGAAGCCAATAAAGGCAAATGAGAGTAAATATTTTATGAACATCTATAGTGACTTTCTCAGGGTCATGCAGCTAGTAAATGTCTGAGACCAGATTTGAATTCAGGTCCTCCTGACTCCAGGGTTGGTCCATTATCCACTGTACCATCTAGCTGCCTCCATTTCAGGGTTAAAGAATGGCAATTCATTTGCCTTACACCATAGTAGTGATACAGAATAAGACTGGAAAGATCCAGATGTATATAGAGTACTGGATGCTAAACAAGAGAATTAAGGTGTTCAGCTATACCATGCCATGAGTTCAAGATACCCTGGATCATTTGTTGGGCAGCCAGTGATTTTCAGTGTTGGACTTGTATAGTGGGTATTCCTAGATCCTCATGGCAGAGGAAGATAAAGAAAAAAAAGTTTTCATCTGCCCTGTAGAATTTTACCACTTTGAATGTATGTCTCAAGGAATCTCTGGGGCACTGACCATATTTCAGCAATTTATATAGAAAGTGGTAGGGGAAATGAACTACCTGGAAGCATTATCTAGATGACATTGACTTTGGAAAGGCCTTGGAAAGACTTTAGGATAGACTGATGAAAATGTTAGATCATTTTGAGGAAATATAAAACCATCAACTGACAATTACCAACTTTGCAAACCTCTCCCAGGTAGGTACACTACTATCTCAATAGGTAGAGATTACAGAGAAGATAGCTGGCCATGTGTAAAGAAACTCCAGAAACTAAAGATTTTTTTTAGGATTTGGTGACATTTTTTGAAAATTTATGAGGAATTATGCTATTGTATCTAAGCATTTCAGTGATGTCACTCGTGCATATGGAACTGGGTGTCTTGTGGAATCTCAGCTGAGAGTTGCCCCTTCATACATATTCCCTATATGTGAAACCTTCAAGGATAATTTCTCTTCATGTTCATTCTCCCCACTAATGGTGGAGCTCTCCATTGCCACCAGGATCAAATATACGACGCTCTTTTTGACATTCAAACCTTTCATAACCAGGTCCCACCTATCTTTCTGGCCTGCTTATGCCTTACTTCTCTGGTTATGGACTCTTTGATCCAGTGACACTTTCCTCCTTGATATTCCTTAAACAAGACTTTCCATATCTCAGCTCTGAGCATTTACTCTGGTTGTTCATCACCCCTGGAATACTCTCCTTCCTCTTTCTGCCCACTGACTTCCCTGACTTCTTTTATGGTCCTTCTAAAATCCCATTTTCTGCAGGAAGCCTTTCCCTTAATTGTAATGCCTTTTCTCTTTTAATTATTTCCCATTTATCTTGCTGCTTATAGCTTGATTGTACATATTTGTTTGACTAGTGTCTCCTCAGTTAGATTGAAGGCAGGGACTATATTTTGCTTCCTTTTGTGTCCTCAACACTTAACACAGTACTTGACAAATGGTAGGTATTTAATAAATGTTTACTGACTGATTGACTGACTTTATATTTGTGGGAGAGTATGTCCTAGATTTATGGGCAAATGTCCTATTGTAAATCTTACTATGTTCTCATTAAATGCCTTTGGTTTGAACTAATATATGCTCAGGATGACCAGAGAAAAAGTGTAAATAAAATAGGTAAGGGCTCATAAGCAAATTTTTTTTGTTTTGGGGGTTAAGTGACTTGCCCAAGGTCATACGGCTATTTGTGTTAAGTGTCTGAGGCCGAATGTGAACTCAGGTCCTCCTGACTCCAGGGTCAATACTCTATTCACTGCACCACCTAGCCACCTGTAATGGGAATGCAAATTTGGAAGATCTTCCCTGCCCCTAGGCTAAAATGCACCTGAAGCCTGGGGAGGGAGGCTTGTTTTTCAGTAGATACTTCTTGATTGGCCAGTGAGTCAATAAGGTTGTTACATTCTCTGAGCCAGGAGAAGGCTATATAAGCCCTGATGTGTAGCTTTGTTTTGGGACTCACTTTGAGAAGTGTTCTGTGATTTGATCTGAATTCTGGGAAGCCGTTGTTGAGAGTCCCCCGGCTTTGAAAAACCCAGATGTTGACTGGGTATGGATGTAATGGTTGGACAGTTTGGAAATCTGTCTACTTGATCTGTTTCTGTCTTGATAATTCTGCCTGTATATTTTGAAGTTGGGGTGCTGACCTATTTCCCCTGAACAAGGTAAACCATATATGGTCTGACTGATTAAAGTAAGCTTGTTAACCCATTTTGAGTTGCTTTCCTTTAACAAAGCAGATCCAAGAACCTGTGGTGGCGGCAAACCCTGGGGGTGCCAGGGTGCTTGCCGCTACAAAATGGTGTCACGAACAGGATCTGCAGAGTAAAAGGAAAGTATGGGGACTGGGATAATCGTTTGTTTCCCAGTTGTGGTAGCTGTGACTCTGTGGAGCCATGGACCAGGAGAGAAGAGTGGCCTGCATGCAGACTTCGCTGAGCTGAGAGCGGGGATGGTGAGCTGCCTGCATTGGGACCTGGGCAGAAGCCAGGAGCGGCTGCCGCCTGTGGGAGGAGAAGGAGCCCAGGAGTTGGGAATTCAGCCACAGGAAAAGATAAGAACTGAGCAGCAAAGCAGAGGCACTGAATGTGTTTCCTGGCTGCATCCCACAGTTTGGGACCCTGGGGGAGAATGGACTTGTGACTATGGTGGGTGGGATGAAGTGCCTTGGATCCCCAGGGACCCCACCTTGTTGGTTTTGTTGCCCAGCCCCCTCTCTGTACTTGGAGGCAGGGGCTGGAGCTGTGTGAGGGGAAGGATACTCCTCCCCCCTCCCCCAGAGAACTTTGTTTGAACTCTTGTTTTGAATTGAAGTGATAATGCTATCTATGTACTTTGTGTTTGTTTAAGGGCCAATGGCCACTTTGGTAACTTTAGTTCTGTACTTTGAAAATGTGACCTAAGAAATGTTCAGAGCTAATTCAAAAGTAATTGTCTATGCTATGGGCATGAAAGATCTTGGGGCTGAATGTAATGGGAATGCAAATTTGGAAGATCTTCCCTGCCCCTAGGCTAAAATGCACCTGAAGCCTGGGGCGGGAGGCTTGTTTTTCAGTAGATACTTCTTAATTGGCCAGTGAGTCAATAAGGTTGTTACATTCTCTGAGCCAGGAGAAGGCTATATAAGCCCTGATGTGTAGCTTTGTTTTGGGACTCACTTTGAGAAGTGTTCTGTGATTTGATCTGAATTCTGGGAAGCTGTTGTTGAGAGTCCTCCAGCTTTGAAAAACCCAGATGTGGAAACCCAGATGTTGACTGGGTATGGATGTAATGGTTAGACAGTTTGGAAATCTGTCTACTTGATCTGTTTCTGTCTTGATAATTCTGCCTGTATATTCTGAAGTTTGGGGTGCTGACCTTTTCCCCTGAACAAGGTAAACAATATATGTCTGACTGATTAAAGTAAGCTTGTTAACCCATTTTGAGTTGCTTTCCTTTATCAAAGCAGATCCAAGAACCTGTGGTGGTGGCAAACCCTAAGGATGCTTGGGGTGCTTGCTGCTACACCACCCCAGCAATTTTCTTTTTTTAACATGGGTTGCACCTCCTGGAGGTTTCAAGTGTAAGAGAGTTCCAAGTGTAAGTGAGCATTGACCTAGGTGTCACATAACATTATAACTTTCATAGGATCATATATTTAGAGCTAGAAGGGACCTTGGAGATCAAGTTCTCAAGTCCAAACACCTCCCAAGGCTTATTTTGCAGATGAAGAATCTGAGCTTGAGAGAGGTTGAATGGTTTGCCCAAGGCCACACAGCTTGTAAGTGTTTGAGTCAGGATTTGGACTTAGGTCATCTGACTTCAAGCCCAACACTCTATCATACCACCTAGGTGCCATATACATTCATTAATAATAATACTGCTAACATTTATATAGCATTTTAAAGTTAATATATTATCTCTTTTGATATTTAGAAAGAAGTAAAAACAGTGATTATCAGAATAATTTTGATAATTTGGTTGTCATTATTCTATCCAAAGCCATTAAGCTTCTCATGGAAAAAAAATGTATCTCTTTGAAAGATAATTATTTTCAAAAGCAATTTATTTGGTTGTATTCTAATAGCGCTACCCCCAGTCTTTTTTCCCCTCCAGATGAAAACATTTGTTTTTTTTCCAGTAAATGTTTTCAGATTTCAAACATTTATTTCAATTGTTGGACAGAAATATTAATTTTGAAGCCATGTAATAGATAAATATTTTTTTGCAAACATTTGCATCCATTAAGGCAGATTGCTTTTATGCTTTCATCCATTTTGGATAGTGTAACTCTTTTGCACAGAGCTAACTAAAAATCATCCGTTTGCTTTCATGAAAAAATTCATGTCTTAGAAAATCTGGAATGGTAGGAATAGTTAAGGTGAATTGAGGGTGGGGGTGGTGGCAAGAATTTGTCAAAATTTTATATTCAGGCAAGAAGTAGATCTATTTTCCTTTCATCTCCTTTTTTTTTTTTTAAATGATGAGAAATATAGGAAAACAAAGAAGCCAGGGCCATTTATTTTAAAAATCACCCGCTCTAAAAGGAAAGTGATGCTTCCGTTTGTTTTTGGCTTTGCTTGCTGGCTTAACCATCTGGAACGTTTGGGCAGCAGTGATCTGCAGTATTATTGGGAACACATCCATGTCTTTGCCCTGCCCAAAATGTTCATCTTCTTTAATACTATTTGGTGAAAATGTATTTTTATAATTGACATTTTACATTTGGAGCATGAGGGTATAGTATATATCTACCTTAGACTGGTTCTTTCTGGTATTGGAATACTGCAGGGCAGTCTGTCTTCTTGGAACCATTTCTTTCCCAGGCAACTTCGGTTTCCTAGTTCTGTAGATGCTTTTGAAACTGACATGACTCTGTCAGAGTAAATTGCATTTAAAAAATAACAGCCTAATTCTAATCCATGTAAATTATGGAATCCTTTAAAAAAGTTTTACATAAAACAAAGTTGTCTTTCAGAAATATTCTCACCAGTTGCAATGGTTATGATTTTGTAGTTTTATGAAAAAAATCTAGTTAAAGGCTGGGTTCACAAATTCTTAAGAGCTATATATGATTAATATGAAGGCCTGAATGTTCCTTTTAACACACACATACACATAATATATGCATATGTTATATGTGTATATATATTATATACAATATATATGTGTGTGTATTTATATGTGTGCCTTTATTAAGACAGTTGAATGAATCTGCTGTTGAGGAGGGCAGTGTACTTTATGATGAGAAGCACTCTGTGTTGTACAAGACCTGTAAATTTTAGTACCGTCAGCCAGGGAATTTAATATGGCAGCCTGAGAATTTATTTCTTAGATCTATGTTTTCAGTCACAAAGAACACAAGAACTTTTTAGAAAGTAAGTAACATGATGTTGAAATATTCTAAAATAAAATGAAACCTGCATAGGCCAATAAGACAGAGGGGTTAGGAGAAGGTGAGGTAGAATGAAAACGGAATATGCCTCAGGATTTTTGATAATGTTGCTTCTCTTTCAATTACTAATTAATTACAGGAAAAGCAACATTCTCCTCCTATGTGGTTTTATAATAAATTATGCAAGGTTAGTGCTTTTTGCCCGCCTTACTGTAGGTACAGTGACAATTGGACCGTTGCAGAAGCATGAAAACATTTTGAAAAGTATTTTGGTCAGACAGGTTTAATAACGTTTTGAACTATCCTCCCTACATAAACGTTTTGCCTTTGAAACTACTGCAGTCCTCTCAAGTTGTCTGGCCTGTCATAGTTCAGGCAGGTCAAATTGGAGAGCTGATTCATAGCAATCTGGTCTAAAGAAACAATTGCATAAGTGTTTGGCTGGCCTCAGTACTTCAAAGAAAATACTATTTTTCTACAATACTTGAAACAAACTTTTTTTGTTGGAAATTTTTGCAAGTGAAACAAATTGTTTGTATTTGAAATTTACAATTGAATTGTTAAGACATTGCCAGGGAATGTCAGGGAAATGCTTGCCAATATAGCTATTATTACTAATAAATAATAATAAAGTGGATTGCTTTTAGAAATATATTAATCTTATCATTAAAGGACTTTCCTAAGGCATATACATTTTAAATGGCACATCTTATATTGACTCATTATAAGATTCTGTAAGGTTGATAATGTGACTGTGTTTTACCTTATTTTTAGAAGTTTTCCGCTTCTTTTTCTACCAAAAAACAAACAAATAAAGCTGTTCATTGATTAGTTACAGCAAGGAATTAATGTTGGGTTATAACTAAATGGAAAATATAATTAATAAAATATTTCTATATTTCAAAAGATCCTTGATTAAATTAGGGCAGATATTCTTGCCACTGGCACATATTGCCATCCTTTTATCTCATAGTTGGTTTCACAACTTGTTATGGTCCAAAACCACACATTACTTGATGGCCAACTTTTCTGGTGATACAATCAATAAACAAACATTTATTTTTGAACTCCTTGAGGGCAGGTTTTGTATTCCCTGCACTTAGCTCGGTGCCTGACACATAGTAGGCACTTAAATGATTATTTATCAACATGCTTAATCATATAGTATTTATTGATTATAAAATTAATTTATCATACTGTTTATTAACTGATAGACAAAAGTGCCTACTGTGTGCCAGGAACTGGCGAAACAAAGACAAAAATGAAAGTCTATTCAGTAGACTACACTCAAGGAATATAGCCAGAGAAAACACATATGTACAAGATCATTTGGGTGGGGGGAAAGCACTTATAGTTTTGGGGATCAGAAATGGCTTTGTGATATTTGAGCTTAAACTTGAAAGAAACTAGGGATTTTAAAGGTTTGGGGTTGGAAAGAGGTGCATTTCCAGCACGGGACATAGCTACTACTAAGATACAGAGATTCTAGGTATGAATAGTGAGATAGCCAGTTTGACTGAACCATAGAGTATATGGACAAAAATGATATGTAATTTTACTGGAATGCCAAACTGGAACCAGATCATAAAGGGCTGTAAATGCCAAATAGAGGAATTTATATTTGAGTCTGAGGAACCATAGGGAACCATTGGGTTTGTTGAGTAGGAGAGTAATTACCATGTTAAGACTTGTACTTTAGGGAAATTATTTTTGTGGCTCTTTATAGGATAAAGTAAAGACAGAAGAGATTTGAGGAAGGGAGATCAGTTTGGGTATTGTAATAGTCCAGAGGAGAAGTGATAAGATCTTGAACTAGGTTGGTGGTTTTGAGAGGAGAAAGCATTGGAAAGATGTGAGAAATGTCAAGTTAGAAACAAGATTTGGCAAATGATTGGATATTTAGAGTTTGAGTGAAGAGTCAAGGATGCCTCCAAAACAGCTAACCTGGGGAACTAGAAGGATGGTGGTGCCTTTTACAGAAATGGGGAAGTTTGAGAGAAAAAATAATGAGTTCTGTTGATAATTCTGACAGCACAGAAATTGAGATGTCTGTGGGACATTCAGTTTGAAATATCTCATGGGCAGTTGGTTCTCTGTGTCTGGAGCCAATAAGATAAACTAGAACTGAATACTTAGATATAGGAGTCTTAAGCATAGAGATGATAATTGAACCCATGTGAGCTAATGAAAGGGAGAGAGAGAGAGAGAGAGAGAGAGAGAGAGAGAGAGAGAGAGAGAGAGAGAGAGAGAGAGAGAGAGAGAGAGAGAGAGAGAGAGAGAGAGA